>NW_008612933.1:26020-28766 GCF_000691845.1 Merops nubicus
CCAAGGTCATGCAAGATGGTGAGAGAGGACACCGGCACTGTCTTTGTTCTTATACCCTTTTTATTAGCAGACTCAGCACACTTTGAAGCTTGCTGCTGCCTTGGATTCGCTTCATTTTAAAAGTCTTAATCTAAAGAATATTAAATTTTAAATTTCTGGATTTTTTAGATTTCATCTGACACTGCACATTGGATTTGTCAGCCTTTTTTGTATTTTGTATTTGCTTATTTAAATGTATTACCTTTCTTTTTAGTAGTAGATAAGAACACACGTGAACCATTTGCTTTTGATAGATGACTTCAAAGTAATTTTACTAGTAGTCTGCAATGTAAATGAAGATCCTTTGCCAACAGAAATGTATTGTGGAATCACCAGAAGAAACAGAGACATGTTAGTTGTCAGCCAATAAGTTCTTTGTCTCAGAGTTATCACAATATTAAAAAAATGGTACGTCAGAGTGCATCACAGTATCTGTGTTCATATTGGTAATAAACTGTTTATTGTCCACATGGCCCTGCCTTTATTTGTTTCATTTGTGTCTTGAGCTCCCATGATTTTATGTCACTTGAGCTGCTGCTGAAGGGAAGGTGACTGAGACTGACTGGGTGGCAGCTCTGCCTGGCCAGCGCCGCAGAGCAGAGGATGCGTTTCAGCGGCCTTCCGCAGGGCCGCGTGGCTCTCACCTGCCCTGCCCGCCTGGCCTCGCCTCGCCCGCTGAGCACCACCTCCCCAGCACGCTGTGGTAACCTCAGCAACATTTAGCCAAGTCCGTGAAAGACAGTGACTTATGGCTCTTCTCAGGCCACCAGTAATTGCCCCACTGCATCTCCTGCCATCACTGGAAATGAAAACCACAGGTCCCATCACCTGCACTCGTCAGGGCTTCCAGTGAATAAAAGGGAGAGTATTTATGCAGAACAAGGCTAATGAAGGCATTAGAACGATGCAACCTGAAATCACTGGCACAGTGCTGCGGAATTAGAGGCTTAAGGGGAGTCATTTGTTAATATCTCATGTTTTATTTGTTAATGTTGTGTAGGTCTTGAGCTTTATTTCACAGAAAGTGAAGTCAAAGCTATGAATACAGGATACCGAACACTTAACAGCCACATGCCTTTTCTTATCTTTAAGGTCATAGAATTTTTTTTCTTTAGACCCATTCTTTCCAATAGCACCATCTTAGGAATTTCTCCTTGACTTAGTTTGCACAAGCTTTACACAGCGGTAGTCTCAGTACCATCTTCTTGATAATTTTTTTGCAAAAGGCAAGAGATTGGGGGTGAGCTGTAGAAATTTGTCAGATATTTTCCAAACCTCCTGCTTTGCTTCAGTCTTTACTGAAGATTGTGTTCTAAAAGCCATACCCCAGAAATGGTTTTGGGAGTGGAGCCTTGTCAAGCAGCCCGGGACAGTCCCCTTGCACATGTCCTCCAGACCTCAAGGAGCACAGCAGCAGGCAGGAGAGTACCCAGGAGAGGAGGTGGAGTGGAGTGTGCTTTGCAGTTGGTTGTAAAATGTTACCTGCTTTGGCTTGGAGAGCGTAGGGTTGTCCTTCAGCACCTTTCAAAGCAACCCAGTCTGCCATTTAGAAAATAGTCTTTTTTACAATGTGTTTATACTGGAGATTAAATATGGGAGAAACGTGAGAAATTTGAGTTCAATGCAGTAGTGAGCTTCAGACTGAGCCTGATGTCTGTTAGCTGTTTAACCTGTCTTCTGCTGGCATTAAACAGTTGGCTAAGAATGCTGCATGAGAGCTAAAGAAGGCAGACGTCGATGTGCACCACAATACCACAAGCCCAGGACCAGGAGAAGGAGCCCTTCCAGTAGGAAGAACAGAGGAAAGCATCAGTAACAGTGAGGATTATTTGTTGCATAAATCTGACACAGTAGCTCATGCATTTCTGAATTAGAAACCTATTTAATTGCATACGTGACCACGGCAAGTACTTTTCAAAACTGCTGCCTCTCAGATGATCAAAACCATTCTCTGAAACTCTCCCCTAATCTTAATTAAGCTGCAGGAAGTTTGGGCCAGGCACAGTTCACATTTTCCCTTGAAATGTGACATTATGCTTAAGGTCAGTAATAGCTGCATTGTAACTCAGGCCAAGTGTCCAGCCTGGGTACAGTGTGCCCCTCTCAACATCAGCCACCTGCTGACTCTCCTCTACCTTAACTGGCCTTGTATCATTAAGACATAATAAGCTGAAGTTTCCACAGGGCCCCTTGGTGGCTGTGGGAGCAAAGTGCACAGTGGTGGCAGGGGAAGCTCTGCTGAGAGGGGCAGGGAAGCAGTCCTGGCAACACTTGCTTGTTCCCAGCTTAAGGTTCCAGGGATGTTCAGGGTGATTTATCTGCAGTAGTGCCAATGCCAGAGGATTTTCCCCCTGCCAGACACTAATTCAGTCTGGCTGTTGGCTCAGCAGAGAAGGGTGTCCCTTCACACTGGGCTTGTTAAGGCGCTGCAACAGGGCAGGTCACAGGCGTTTTACATAGCAGAAATCAAAGGGGGGCATTAACCTCCACTCTAACCTGACATACAGCTATTTGTTCCTCCTCTCTCCTCTTGCCAGAGCAGTAGTGTGGCCACACAACAAAGAGCTGGATTAATTTTTAAGCAAAGAGTATAAAACTATAGCCTTTAGGTACTTTTAACTCATATGTCCTGTAGCTGAAAAAAAAAAAAAAAAACAACCAAAAACAAAACCCACTTACCAACAAAAAAAAAACCCAGACCCTTCTC
>NW_008612933.1:28794-38267 GCF_000691845.1 Merops nubicus
GCCAGGATCTCAGCCTTCTCCAACAGCACCAGACACACTGAAGCTCAGCCTGCAGTGCACATCTGCAAGCACCAGGCTTCCAACCACTTCAAATTCCTACCGAGATGGAGAGTGCCGAGCAGGAGGGCTGCAGGGCTGCCCAGGCAAAGCCAGCTGGGATCATGATGGAAATACTGATGGAAGGCAGGATGAGAAGTGATTCCTAATTTGGGCTACCATTAGTTTATACCATAGCCTCTATGTGAAGTGCTGGGGCTAAACCTACATATGCATGCAAGTTGGCATATGCGTGATGTCCATAACCAGGCAAGAAAGACCCTCCTGATTGGTTTTTCACCCAAGGTCTGGCCATCCTTGGGTGGGAACTGGTTAGAAGATCACCACCAGGTGCCCTCACCTTCCACATTAACTTGGAGGTGTGGCAAGAAGCCACCTCTATAAGAGCTGACTCTGCTTGCACGACAGTTTGAAGGCTTGTCTATATAGTGTATGAGCTGTGTGGTTATAACCTCTAGTTATTGAAAGGGCTCCCTGACTCTTCATAGGAAGTGAAATACCTAGGACAGCACCAGAAGATCATGAATTTCTATCTGGGACTCATGGCCTGGCTGATTCCATCTCCTGTGGCTTGGATCCTTGGCCAGCTTGCTCCCTTCTGCACATCCTGTGTCATGAGTGAGTGCATTAACTTATTCCTCCCTCTGGGGGTGGGCCACCTTGGATCGCTGGTGAATGATTTAAGAGTGGAGGGAGAACTTTGTTTGCTGGTTTGCTCCTTAAAGGTACTATCCTCCTATGTTGGACAAGCAGTCAGCAGAAGACTATGTCAGGCTAGACTAGTAATCTATACACCACATAGGTGACTGCATTGTGGAACAGCTCAGTAAGGGACCTATGCAAAGGTCACACTCCATAGAGAATAGTCATATTGAGGAAGATAGCATAATCTTTATTACGGTTTTTATATTAACTTGTTAAGTTGGCCAAGCTAGTTGAGGAACAGCTTGCTAAGGACGCAGGAAGCTGAACATGTGATCACAGAGTGCTAGCAGCACTGAAGTACATTAATAAAACACTGAAGGTCCCTGACATGAGCACTGACACAAAGAAGTTAATGGAAGTTCCCACACCAAAGCGTCTTCCTTTGGGGGAAAAGCAGCTTTAATAATTAAGACATAATGTCTTAAGGCGTTAACCAAGAAAGGTGATCAGTAGTAGTAACAAGTTTGGCAAGCAGCAATTAAAACTAGAACCTTTCCATTCCCAGAAAGACTTAGAGTGGGGAAAAGGGCAAGAAACATGAAGCTACGGATACTGTGGAAAAGGTGAGTGAGGAAGGACCACATCCATGATGCTGATCAGACTGAGCAGAAGACTAAAAGAAGGGCTTCTCCACACCACAAACAGTTCAGCTTTACCAGTTAGCTACACTGAGCGTTAGATCTTAAGAACAGAAATGCATTCAGAAAAGGTTTAGACAAAGCCCTGGAATAAAGGCCAAACAGTACCTGCTAAAATAATGATACAAGTGTACAAAAATATGTGCATATTCCATTACATATACAAAATCACTGCTACCAGCAATTATTAGAAGATACTAGATTAGACAAGACATTGAGTTAAAGCCACCCTTGTGTTCTTCAGAAAGTATCATTTACTGCTGCGTGCCAGTTCTCCCAGCTTCACAGTCCTGTGCACGCAGAGCATCTACATTTAAGTTGGCGTGAAGAGTAACCAGCCCTGAACTATGCACACGCACGCTCACGCATGCACACAGCCCAAGCATTCTCCAGTGTGGATATGAGCAAAACTCAGGCACACACGCAGCCCAGGAAGTTAATTCCAAGCCTAGACCAAAGGTTTGCATTATCATAGCTCACTCTAATCTAGTTTCTCAGGGTAGCTTACATAAATACCATTTATTAAAATGTATCAATAGTCTAAAAGAGTGCATCCAATTTTCACAGTCATCCTAAGGATGAGTCTAAGGAGCTAAGGTCTAAGGAGCACAAACCAATGCTAATTCAGCACACACAAACATCCCTCTTCTGCAGAAAACTCAAGTCATTCAAATGAACAAACAAAACAGCAGCGCAGCATGGAGAGCTAGTCCGTTAGCTTTCTTTTGCCAGCTTGCATAGTCTCTTAACCCTTGAATAAGGACCGATATTTTCATCAAAAACAAAGTCCCACAGAACTCGAACCCAGGACTGATGATGTGGGAGGTTATCATAATATTCTGCTGCAATCTTCTTCACCTGGAAGAAGAAGAGAGAGAACAAGCTGTTTAGCTGCACGGTGTCAGGTGTGTTTCAGTCTTCACATTCAGATCTGATAGTACAGCCATCACCTGAACTTACTTGTTATTGCTTGTGAGCTTCTGAAGTTCAGCCAAATGACATGTACTTAAACACATTTAAATACTTCTTAGCAGATTTCTGATGTAAGTTTTGCCTCACAGTGTCAGAATTTGAAAGATGATGGCTCACTGCCTTCAGTCAGAACTATTTTCTCTCATTCTGCTGGTGTAGGGATCTCCACAATGAAATTCCTAATCCACCTTATAATTTGCCAAGACTGTATTTAAAGCCATGTTCACCACTTGTAATACTCGTCTGCTGAGGGCTCCATGTAAAAGCAAAATACCAATTAAGAAAATGCCAGACACAGCCTTGTCTACTCTTCATTTTCTTTACTCCACTTCTACTACTGTGATGCAAACCTCAGGGTTAGATTCATCCATCAGGCAGAGGAAATCACAGGAGAGATCTGCTCTCCTCAGTCTGGTGTTAAAAAAGCTGAAAAATTAATTATTAGATCATGAGTCTAATAAGCCTGCATCTGTTACAAATCCCTAAGTCTTAAGACTGCTGCCATCAGAGAAGCATTGCACATCACTGGGGGTGGCACTTGTAGTGGGAGTATGGTCAGAACCAGAGGACAAAGAGGTTTCAAACCTGGCACATTCAGGGGACTATGAAAATTCCCAAATGATCAGTAGATCCTGCTCTAGCCAGACGCTCTGCTTTTTGAACACACTTCTGAAGCATCAGAATCTGCTAACTATTATATATTTGCACATGAACTGCTTGAGCATTGTTGTATTACAGCTCCACCTCCTAGATAAATAAAGCTCTATTCTAGAGCAGTTTGTCTTGCTGGACAGTATGACATCTCTCTTTAAGTATCCTGCAGAATTTTAAAGCCAGCTGTGCTGAGCACTGTATAGACTTCCAGTGAAGAGCAAAAGGGTTACACAGAAATTGTCAGCTGGGAGGAGGGTCTCATCAGCATCTGAGGTGTAATGGTGGAATCTTAGCACAGAATTTTGACTGTGAAATTGTAATAATTCCAGCAGAAGTTAAATTATAAGCCAGTATGGCTCACTGCTTGTTATTTTGTTAACTCAGCTTCTTAGCAGACACTTCCCTATGAGGTAGGCTTGGTAACATAAAAGTTCTGTTAAGATCTTTCACCTCTGTACCTCAGCCCATATGCTTGTGGCATGGAAGTGCTGTGCTGGAGGTGGAAGATTCAGTTCAGGTCTGATTGCACTCTGTCTTTCACTGAATACCTCTGACTTCCTAATAATTCCCTATATCCTGCTGTGAAGTGTTGGTCTCTACTTCAAATGTGGTCCATTTTCAATGGGATTCAGTATTAGCATTTCCCCTTGGAAGTATTAATGACTGGAAGAAGTGTGGTTTCCAGGCACTGAGTAAGATCTCTGGAGATGCAGATTTAGTTCCCTGTGCTCTTTCTGTAACCACCATCAGAAATAATTTAATATGGGGTTTGTTGCCTCCCTTTTCCCAGCTGGGTAACTGAAATAGCGAGAGGATAAGAAGGAGTACAATTTGGACAGTAAGCTCCCTCAACTCTCTTGGATGAAAGCCACTAATGAGGCCTTTTGCAAACACAAAGAGGGTCTCAGATACCCAGTCTCAAAAGCTTCACTTACAGACCTTCCCTCCTACGTCTGTTTTGGAAGTTCTGCCTGAATTTGGACTTGGAACAGTAACTCAGCCCTCATGTATACCAGCCAAGTTCATATGGCAGGTCTACCATTCCCCCTTCTCCAGAACCCCCAAGTATTTCTTGCCCACAGAAAAAAATACTATGAAGCAGGCATTTTCTCAGCTAGCTACATGAACTCCTGATCACGTTAGACTGCTAACCACTACAAGAACTCCAGAAATTCTTTCTGTATTGCCCCTTGCACATGGAAGTAGAGGGCTGGAGATTAACAGAAACCACTTCTGCTCCTAGGAGCAATATCTCAGGCAGTGGCTGTGCCCTCTGCCACCAAAGGCTAAATAAAAATTACCCCAGTGATGAAGTAGGAAAAAATGGCTTAGAGAAGAAGCCAATAAACAGCTGTCTATGCTCAGCCCAATAGTTTCTGCACTTTCAGCAAATTTGAGCAGCAGTACAGTGTGGGCATGGTGATGAAAAGCTCAGATGGATGCAATATGCAGGTCTGGGAACTTGCATTTAAAATATTCCTTATGCATATTCTGGAGTTGTATTACAGATTTAAAATGGGCAACAAGAATACAAGTATTATTTAATAATTAAGATGAATAATGAAAATATCCAGTGGTGAATTTTAAGGAGGATCATACATACCACCTACTGAAAGCAGGTAGCCCAGTCATGGCTGGCAAGCTGCTTGCCAGCATCAGGTGGTGGAGAAGGTGCTTGTTCACCAAGCACACTCATTTAGCACCTTCCTGAAGAGTATGCAGCTCATTCTGAGTGAGAAGACCAGTAGGGAAACCACAAGAGATGACCAGGTGCTTGCACTAGAGTGTGTTGCCCCAGATAGCTGCAGGACAGTGACTCACAGCTCCACTAAGTAGTTCTCTGCCCTGCTTGGCTTTGTGCAAGAAGGCAAGCAGCACTTGCACCATTGGCAAGGACCCTGTGCTCTGGGCAGGACAACTGTACAAGTACAGAAACAATGGGGAGGAGGAGGTAAACTATAATAAAATATTTGTGACGAAGGAATTGAGAAAAGGAAAAACTTAATGAATACAGTTAGTTAAATTGTTTTATTTTAGAAAACCAAGGGAGTTTGTTAGGTGCATGTTCATGCTTTCATATCACATGGCAGGAAAGAATTTTAAAAGCGACTTTTCTGTTACAGTGGATCTATGCAAAAGTTTCCCAACTAAAACAGCTCATCTATTGTAATTTCTTTCAGCATCTCCATACGTAAAACAAATTTTCTCCTCCTTACCTACCAGAAAATCTGAGGGTGAGAGGGCAGAAAATGATTGGGTTTTAATGCAGATTACCTTTTAAATACATCATCAAGCTACATCTGTTAAGTATTTTTGAGGCTGGAAGAGTCAGCTTCCATGTTGCATTCCAGTTGCAGTACAAAATCTGCGGATGGCAGTTTCCAGGTAGAAAGTTTTGCACTCAGATCATAGATTGTCTCAAAGAGGATGGCACCATGACAATATATTCCTAAATCCTGCTCCTGACTTCACCCTCAAGCTCTTCATATTGTAGTGGAAATGGCCCACTTGCTTCAATCCTTTCCTCCTTCCCTCCCTTCCTCCTTGCAGATCTCAGCTGTGAGTCTTAATTCATTCCTAGTTTGTGAATGGAAGTTGTTATGGAAGGATAACAAGAGATCACAAAGTCTGCAAGAAGCTTCTTGGGCACTTGGCACCTAGTATATTGAAGCTTTTCCTCAAGTAGATCAAGGTGACAGTAAGAAATCACTTCTTTTAGATTGAAACTTTGCTTCTGGTTTTGTGCTTGTAGAACACAGCAACGGGACCACAATCCTACTCCATCATATCTGATAGGTGTAAAAGTTAAATACAACCTAGTATTTCACCATGCCTATTATGGATCCTTTGTCCTGGGCTATACAGAGGCTAGAGATCCATATGAAAAGAAGCTGGAAAATGTTTAGAATACTAAAACATGTATTACAGAAGTTCCTTCTATAGTCCTTGACTGAGGGGGAGCACTCAAGCCAGTCCTCCTAGCCACGGCAGGGTTAATGAAATCTGCAAATCAAAACCAGCACATCTACCATGTTTTCCAGTCTTGTCTGTCCAATAAATCTGGTTTCATGGCATGTCTTTTCCTTTTCCCACAAGCTTAATGAGTAACTAGTTTGCCTCTGGTAACTCTGCAGTTTTCACTGTAGTTTGTAGGAAGAGTACCGAGTCCTTCTCCTTCTCCTGTCCCCTCTCTCCACAAGTATATTCAATCCTTCACATAATGAAGAGCATATCTTTTTAGTCATTTGGTAAACAATGCAATATTTTATGGTTATAAGGCTTCATGCAAAAACTAATCTAGTCCTAAGTCTATAGGGTTTTTTATAGCAGGTCCTTCATTACAATGTTAAACTTCATAGTTTCTTCTGTAGCTTTTCATTACACTAGTGAGACAAGTTCTTATTGCACACTCATGTCACTCATCTTTAATATCTATAAGCTTACAGCACAGTCTAATTCTTCCTCTTGCTGTCACACTCCTAGGGTAAAGGTCTTTCCAGTGGCAAACACATTACACAGAACATTCTGAATGACACACCTGTAACAAAGGACAAAGCTGAATTTATTTTTCTGATAAGCAAGTGGAAGAGCCAGTTACTTTCCAAGATTAAGATCCAGTTTTCTCTGATCCTATTCCTTCCCTGCTCATTATTCCACTTTGTACTTACCAGCAATATTTTTTAAAATACAGCTATACTGAGAGTTCATCTAGATTACACAATTCAACTACAAGAAGTTCAAGTGCCTAAGAGATTAGATCCAAAAAAACTAGACCTTTGCTGGAGTAAAGAATTTGCTGGGTGGTTAAGCAGATAACAAGAGGAGGTTTCTATTCCTGCTTGTTACAAAGTTCAAACATCAAAGCTGTCAAGAGAGGATCTGTCCCCTTGTCTCCTTCCACCAAAGAGGCAGAGTATTTTTCAATTTGCAGGAAAAAAAAAAATAACCAACTTGTGTTAATGGACAAAGGATTTCCTACAGTAGCTGTTTTGCCAAAGGATTTTCACTTCCTAATAGAATCATAGAATTATAGAATCCTTTAGGTTGGAAGGGACCTTCAAGATCATCAAGTCCAACCATTGAGCCATTAGGGCTCTAAAGTCCTCTGCTAAAACAGATCAGAATCTGTCAGGGTTGGAAGGGACCACACAGTTCCAACCCCCCTGCCATGAGCAGGGACACCTCACACTAGATCAGGCTGCCCAGAGCCTCATCCAGCCTGGCCTTAAAGACCCCCAGGGATGAGGCCTCAACCACCTCCCTGAGCAACCCATTCCAGGGTCTCACCACTCTCATGGTGAAGAACTTCTTCCTCACGTCCAGCCTGAATCTGCCCACTTCCAGCTTTGCCCCATTGCCCCTAGTCCTGTCATTACTCGATATCCTAAAAAGTCCCTCCCCAGCTTTCTTGTAGGTTTTCATTTGTGATTGATCACTTGTCAAAGACTTAAATTTTGCATGTAGTTCTGCCAGGCAGCAACAACTGACAGCCTGGTATCTTCCCCCACCAGCAGGGCAAGCCTCAGTCATGCAAGAGCTAGAAACGCATGAACAGGAGCCCACGAAATTCAGCTGATAACTCTATGCTCTTTACACAGGAGGGAAGACTTTCAGCTCCTGCACTGCCTTGAGGAGTTAGGCTGAACTATTTGTGGTGTGGGTGGGAAGAGCCTTTCAGGTCTTAATAAGGTCTGGAGCAACAGTCCCAGCAAGTTCCATCAGTCACTCACCTCCATAGTTTAAGATACAGAGCTAACCTCCTTTTCTTCTATTTACATTTCAATAATTTAAGTATCTAAGCCTATCTAACAAGTTTGAACACTTGAAACTAAAGCTAAGCTCAAGCATTTCCCAGCTGAGCTATCGGGTATATCAGCAATGGGAGCTCCTGACAGGAGAACTTCACGTGTGAACATGGGCTGCTTTACCAGCTGCTCCGAACCCTGCCAAGAACGGCCACCTTCTCCAGGACAGGCCTCCAGCAGTGCAGGAGGTGTTAAAACAGAACTGCAAGCTACAGAGGAGCTTGCCATGCTCTTCTGCATCGCATGGAAATCTCCTCTTGTTTTGTTTTGCCTCTCAGACAGTGTTTCTGTGATAAAGAGCATGAATCCATAAAGCAGAGTTTGCCTGGACATAGCATCATAAAAATTGTATGTGTTATGAAGCAGGGGGGAGGTCACAGCTCCTGAACCTCAGACTCCTCGGCTCTACCTCCACCTCATGAAGGGGTTGCAGTAGCAGCCCCCAACTTTGCATCAGTCCAGAGACAGTTTCCTTCCTACTAGGCCAGAGGCTTTGTATGTAGGAATAATACTTCCAAGTCACGTACCTCTAACACTGTGAGCACCTGCTGAGGAACCCTTGCATTAAAACCCAGAAGAGCAGCTACATACCTGCAGGGAGACTGAAAACCATTCCTAGACACCTGGGCTTTGCAAATCTGATTCCCACGACTGATAAAATGTAAACAAAAAGGGGCTTGACTTTCAAAAGAGGAAAGCCACAGCACTCTCCCAATGACACATCAGGCAACCTCAATTTCTGGGGGTGGGGCAGCAAAGCTAGAACATGTGCTGTAGAGTGGGGCTTTAGTGCTGTTTCTGTCAGGTGTGAACATGTCCTGACACTTTCGTCATCTCAAAAATAGACTTTTGTTTGATGCTAATCAAGCAACATAGTTAGCAGATTGATCATTAGACAAATTTTAAGTAGTAATCGCCACCTGCTTCACTTTAGATTGGCCTTGAAACTTTCAAAGGGATGAAACCTGCTAGCAGAAGGAAGGAAATGGAGAAATTTAGAGTATTGTTGGAGGATTTTATCATGAAAAAAGTATTTCTCAAGCCCTCTGACACACATGCATTCTTATTTCCATCAAATAAACTAAATATAACAGCAGTATGGCATGCCTTTCTCTCAATCTCCTACCTAAAATGAAAGAATTGAAAAAAGCTTTTTGGATTTGTTTCCTTTTCCTTTTTTCACAGAATTTTAGGGGTTGGAAGGGACCTCTGGAGATCGTCGAGTCCAACCCCCCTGCCAGAGCAGGACCATCTAGTCTAGTGCAGGTCACACAGGAACCTTAAAAGTATCCAAGGCAGCAGACTCCACAACCTCCCTGGGGAGCCTGTTCCAGTGCTCTGGAACCCTTACAATAAAGTTCTTCCGCATGTTGAGGTGGAACTTCCGCGGCTCCAGCTTGTGACCATTGCGCCTCATCCTATCACAGGGTACAAGTGAAAAGAGGTTGCCCCTTTCTTCTTGACATCCAGCCCTCATATATTCGTACACATTAATTAGATCCCCCCTAAGTCTTCTCTTCTCCAGACTAAACAGCCCCAGGTCTCTCAGCCTCTCCTCATAAGGCAGGCATTCCAGTCCCCCAATCATCCTCGTAGCCCTCTCTGCTGGACATTTTCCAGTAGATCTCTGTCCTTCTGGAAA
>NW_008612934.1:0-210 GCF_000691845.1 Merops nubicus
AGGAAGAGATCAATAAATTTAGAATGCTTTGGACTGATGCGCAACACGAGCTGGGAGAGCGTCAGAAAACTTTTGCTCAGATGCAAGAAGCTTATGACAAAGTACAAGAAGCCTATATCAAACTATAGAGTGATTTTGATAAAGCTATTGAAGAACGTGACAGTGCGAAATCTGATGTCACCGTGTTACAGGCACTAGTGCAAGATATGC
>NW_008612934.1:668-1757 GCF_000691845.1 Merops nubicus
TCAACCCCCCCACAGGTGCTGAAGGTTAAAGAAAAGTCAAGGGAGGAGTACGATTTAACTAAGTTGAGAGAAAAATACAGCCAGCACCAATCTGAGACTGAGACCGAGTATGTGATACAGGTCTCAAGCACCAGAGGCAATGATGTATATCTAACAGAGCAAGTCAAGGGAGGAGTACGATTTAACTAAGTTGAGAGAAAAATACAGCCAGCACCAATCTGAGACTGAGACCGAGTATGTGATACAGGTCTCAAGCACCAGAGGCAATGATGTATATCTAACAGAGCAAGAGGCGGCGGGACAATGGGGGCAAGATATTGTGTTAACAACTGGCAATACGGCTTACCCCTGGTCTCTTATGCAGAGGGCAGTCTATTGTGTTGGCGCTATATACCCAATGTTCCGGGGGGAATACAATGCTCTGAAGAAAAGATATGGTGTCAACATGACAGAAAATATCCATAAGGCTGCAGTTTTACAAATGATATATGATCGCAGATTGAGGCCTGAACAGAATGGCCCTATGAATGTGAGAGTGAAAGGGGAGAGGCTGATCCCATTAGTCCCTTTACTCCCCATACAACTGCAGAATATCGTGCTGACGATCCATGATGACGTTGAGGCAGGAAGGAAAAATATTACTTGGAACCAGTTAACTACTCTACTACTGAATCATAGTAGAATATGTAAGGGCATTCAGGAAGTGCACTCGACCAAACAAATTAATAAAATCACCTACGCTGAGGTGGCTGCGAGGCAGCCTCAATCTGCCCCCCCATCTCCTCCTCCTCTGAAACAGCAGGAAGGGCATCAAATAGAAATTGGCAGAGGAGACAACCAGCCGGTCTGCCTGGGAGTTCGACAGACCAGCGAGAAAACCAATACCCTAACAGATCTAACTTATCATCTCTCCCGCCAGAATATACTCAGGGCGAAGGGTTTACCATGCTCAAGGCTGAAGCCAGGCGTATGGGGTTCCCCGAATCAATATTATCCCTGAACCACTCCCTTTTTGAATTGTGGCAATTGATACAGAGGTAGCAGAAGAAATTTGGGAATACCCAGACCAATCAGCAAAGGCAATCTAGA
>NW_008612934.1:2457-4536 GCF_000691845.1 Merops nubicus
CAGTATTCCATTCCAATTGCTGCCAAGGAAGGCATCAAAGAGGTGATCTCAGATTTAAAACAAAGAGGCATTATCGTACCCTATCATTCACCATATAATGCCCCAATTTGGCCTGTAAGGAAACCAACTGGGAAATGGAGGTTAACGAAAGTTAAATACTAATACAACAGCACTTACTGCAGCCGTTCCCAGTCTTGCCGACCTGGTATTGCAAATCCAGGAGGCGGCACATCCAGTGCTGGCCTCTCTGGATATAAAGGATATGTTCTTCCAGGTTCCCATTGCTCCCGAAAATCAAAAATATTTTACTTTCACTTGGGATGGCGTACAATATACTTTTACCAGATTGCCTCAGGGCTATAAACATTCGTCTACATTAACGCATCATGAGCTCGCATGCGAGCTAAAAAACATTCCGGAGATCAAAAATAATCCCAAGGTAAAAATCTATCAATATATAAATGATATATTGATGGAAGGACCAACAGAAGCAGAGATCAAAACAGTATATGATACTATAATCAAGCACCTAATTAATATACAAATAAAAGTCCCTGAGGAAAAGAAACAATCCCCATCTCAAGAGACAAAATTTCTAGAGATAAAGTGGAGGGATGGAACTTGGAATATCCCTCCTGACACTCTATCCCATTTACAGGAAATAAAGATACCTACTAACAAAAAGGAACTGCAGGGAGTATTGGGAACCTTACAGTACTGGAGAAAACAAATGCCTGATTTTTCAGTTATTACACGACCTTTATATGACTTGTTAAAGAAAAACCGACATTAGGACTGGAATGCATCCCATGATGAAACCCTAAAACTATTATTATTGGAAACTCAAACATTCCAAACACTGGGCCCTCTCCACCCAAAATATCCAATAATAATAGAATGGGGATTTTCAACCAAGGCCTTGTCATATCACTTCTGACAACGAGAACCAAATGGAAATACTCGTCCAATTGGCTTTCATTCACAATCTTTCAAAGATTCAGAAAAACGATATTCCATCCTGGAGAAAGAATTACTAACAGTTTGCACAGCACTCAAAGAAGCTGATAAAATTACTAAGAAACAAAAAGTAATTCTACAAGGTCCATTTAAGATGATCAACCAAGTACTATCTGGGAAAACACCTCCGGATGGAATATCCCAAAAGGGAACAATCAGGAAATGATATAACCAAATTAAGTTGTTTGTCTGGTCCTTCTTCAAGTTCGAAAAGGTTAGAATAATATTTAAAATTCAAGAGCAAATTACTTCTGTAAAACGAGAGCATCTAGTGATAAAAATCCCTAGTCCCATTAAAGAAACTCCAAAATACCGAAGTGAAATGACAAGTGCTTGGTTCACAGACGCTTCAGCCCGGAGGAAAGGGAAAGTATGGAGATTTAAATCTACGACAATTAACCCCTCTACGGGTGAATGACTGATAAACCAAGATGAGGGTAGTACCCAGACTGGAAAACTAGATGCGATACTCAATGTTTTTATAAGAGAAGAAGCATCCAGGGATGCTATGTATATTTACACTGATTCTTTTTCCATCTTTAAAAACTGCGTCGAATAGATCACTTTCTGGGAACAGAATGACTGGGAAATTAACAGAGTCCCAATCTGACAGAAGAAGAAGTGACAGTGTATACTAACCATTGCCCGAAGGAATCCCAATTTCCATATAAGGTGGATTCCTTCCCACCAAGCTAGCCTTAAAAGTGAAACGAGTAAATGGAATAATTATACTGATGAATTGACCAGAATAAACATGATGGAAATCCAAACTACCCTTACAGATGATAGGAACCAGGAATGAAACCATTTACTTGAATGGCTCCATTCTAAAAAAGGTCATTCGGGGGCCTTTAATTTGTACAAAGAAACACAAACCCATGAATGACCTGTTACATGTGAACAGTGTAAATCAATCATTTCTGAGTGTAACCTTTACAAAATTAGACTGGGAGAACACCCCTTAACCACTGATTCCCTACATGAGAAGAGAAACCTTTGTAGTCCACCTGACAAATGAATTATATCGGTCCCTTATGTAGATCAGGGAACAAACAATATGTC
>NW_008612935.1:0-4532 GCF_000691845.1 Merops nubicus
GTTGCGTGATCTGACAACACCAAACCACAGGGAATGACAGCAGAGATGTCATCCAGATCCAGAAATCAAGCTTGCAGAGCACCCAGTCCAGAAGTCAGGCGTGGTGCATCGATCTGAGCTTTCCTTCAAAAGCCTCTGTATGGTTGAAATTATGATGACGCAGAGCTATTTCTTAATAAAAATAAGCAGCAGCTCCATAAAGCAAACTGAAATACTTCTGAAAGAAATGAGAATCTATGTGAGGTATAACACTTCCACAAGCCTTATTCCTCCCAGATCTCAAGAAAAGCTACATCCAGGTAAATGTATCTGGAATAAGAAGTTATTTGAACAACAGCCCAGTCAAACTAGTATTACGTATTTGGGTTTGGCAAACCACTTTTATTAAAGAAAAAGCATTAAAATGTGTTATTTTTAAACTTTTACTCCTTAAAAAGTTTCAGGACTAGTATTCTTTAATCCAGTCAGGGTTTAAAATCATTTGGAGAGCAAGCAGTCCTCTGTTTCTTTCATGGCAACTCCTGTATGATTTAAATATACTTTTAAATATTAATAGGGTGTCAGGACTTACTGTTATGTCACAGTAAAATGACAGCCAACTCAATTCCATTAAATTATAAATAACAGTCTGAAAGTGGAATAATGTAAAAATAAATTAAATATTTTAATTACTACATACGTAGCAGTAATTAATAGCATTAATAGCAAGTGGCATTGGCTTTTAGTACAAAAAATACAGGCATGGCTACTGAAAGCTTTCAGCAATATATTGCTTTGGAAAAATGAGTTTTCACCTGAGTCAAATAAAGCTGCACAATTATATTTGCTATGGATGCTCCTGGATGTGTCACTTTATATTTTTAGATCACAACATATGGTGAAAAAAAATACTATTTAAGGTATTTTTACCTTAAAGGCAGAAGCCCCAGGACAAAACCCTTTTGGACTCTTCTGTTAAAATATGTTGGTTTTGAGACTTTTTCTAAAAATGAGGAGTTAGGGCAGGGGCAAAGCAGACAAACCATAGACTGGTCTGCAAGTGAGTCAGACTGCACGTTTCACAATGACACTATCCCCCATCCAGTCTCACCGCCCACTCTGACAATCAAAAAACATTTCGATCTAGAAGAGACTCTTCCACCATCTGAATATATAATCTTACTATTTATGCTGTGGCTTATACTAATTCTGACCCTATTTCCATTCCTGTTAGGTCATATTTCCCAGCTGGGTGGTTGAACTGAAACTCTTTTTAACTGATTGTATTTGTTGAGTTATTTATTTAAAGTATGCTTGATTCTTTTCTGTGTAAACATCCCATCCACTCTAGTTGTAGTTGGGAGACCCAACCAGTATGAGAGTTGCACTGTGCCATGGACTACATACTAATATTTTATTTTTCTGTTGTGCTTGGAAATGCTCTTTACCATTAACACAGAAAGGGACAAAAAGAAGCTAATAGAGACAGCTGCACCAGCAAGGACCAATAAAGATAAAGCTCTTTTGTGTGTTGGGATTTTTATTGGAGCAGCACTGTAAACAGCATTCCTCCTCCATGAAGAGGAAAACAAACCAGCTAGCATCAGTTTGAGCATGCTCTGTTGTTATACTTGTGTGACTCTTCCTTAGCTGGTTTTATTTAAGAATGTGGATTTTTTTCTCTATGTTACAGCAGGTGTTTTAGACAGACATTGTAGACAGACTTCAGATGAGGCAAAAACAAATGGCATGGCCCAAATTCTACAGCTTTGACTTCACCCGTTGCTCTCTTGAATAACATTGTGCTCTAAACACTGACAATGGTGTGGGGCAGTTGATACAGGCTCTTTCCAGAACCTTTCTAATCCTGTATTTCTCCTTCTTTGAACAGAGTCTGCAGTAGAGAAGGACTTAAAGAAACCTCAGGGGAACTAAATGGCATTAAAAAAAATAATAATAAAAAAAAAACAACCTTGAAATAAGTCTCATTTCTTTTGGATTTTGCTCAGTAAAAAAGGCATGGCAATATCAAATCATTGTGCCCCAGGCTGCCATTTTCAGAATGACAGAATGTTTATTGCTTCATTTCAAAATGAGTAATTCTGATTTTTCACATGTATTATACGAAAGTCAAACTCAAAATATTTTTAAGACCTTGTGAGGCTGCTTTTGCAGTGGTATGAAATAAAGCTAATTTTCAGTCTTGAAATCTAAAATTGATCTGCTGTTTTCTGTGGGTGGACAGAATTTCCTAATATCATGGAGTTAACTATTTATTTGTGTGTGTCTGGTTTTAATTTCTTAGGGGCTGGTGAAGACCACACGACTGTAGACATAAAGCTGAATTCTATTCTCTAGATGTCTGGTAATGAAGAAGCCAGATTAATAAGTCTCACAAATCCCTGGATTTAATCACTTCTGAGGTGTCTCCTGGACATCTGTAGTCTAAAGTCTAAAGCAAAGATACAGTTTCTAATCTAATTCCAAAAATTATCAGAATATAGGAGATGTGCAGAATGACTATCCGAACACCACCGTGAATCCCATTTTCAAACTTACAGATGTAAGCACTTATGAGGTGCTGCATTTCCTTTATCTTTATTTTGAATTTTAAAAATCAGAGTATTTTAATACCAATTTTAAAAGCCCAGATATTTAATTTCAGGATCTATGCTGTTCTTCCTTTTCCGCTCACAGATGGTATTCTGACATTTCTAATATATGCTGCCTCTGCACGATAGTTTCCCAGGACATACTGATAAAAAATTCTGAAACCCAATTTAACTGGAGAGCAAATCTGATGTCAGATTAAACAGGTTTGTCAGTTTTTGCTAAAATAAACAAAGAAACAAACTTTCAAGAGATGAAAAGATAGACTTCTCCTCCTCCTCTTGCTATATAACGACTGAGATCTCTGAGATATGTCAGGTTTTATCCTGGCCAGTTTCTTTCCTCCTGACACTAGAGAATTAAAATCTCTTTGGTGTCTGATATTTCTTTTCTCTCTTACAATCCCTTTCTATCAGGATCAGTTCTAGCAAGTGGGAACAAGTCAATCCTTTGTTATATACCATGCTGTTCTCTTTCTGACCCCAACTCTGAGATAACTTGGGCTTTTTTTAAAATTTTGTTTTGATGGGGGAAAATATAATGTGGATTTAATTTATCTTTTTTTTTTTATCATTTAATTTATCATTTCTTTATCCAGATTAATTTTTACTCATAGAAGTATCCCAATTCATTTAGGTTCTTTGAGTGACTTTCATCCTTCTGAATTTTATGTCTAAAAATCAGCTGTGTACTCCAAGCTGGCTCTCCTGGTTTCCTCTGCAAGCATTGAGAGAGGATAATTCAGCCTCCTTGTCTGAGATACCATGCTGAATGCCTGACAGCTGGATAAAGAAGAAGACTCCTATTTTGTGAATGCAGAAAGTTGCCAGAAAAGAATTTAAAAAATTGGTCTTTTTCATGAAAGTCAGAAAAAATAGAAAAAAACCCCCAAACATAGTGGATTCTGCATTTTTTTTTTCCAAACATTTTTTTTAACAGCAATGACTCGATATTTTAAGAAACATCAATAATTCTTCAATTTAAAAGTGCTTATCAAATGAAATCTAAACTTTCAGTACCCCTAAGCATCAGAGGGACTGATTTCAGCTTCAACAAAACACAAACATGCATTTCTTTTTGAAGTGAGGCAGCAGTTAGCACCATGTGTGTTTTGAGCTTGGATTTCACACAGAAACAGGTCTCATACCTTTAGTCGGTGTAGCAGTTTCCAATAGCACTGGATGCCCTTTTATATGGAAATATTAAATTTCAGCTAGCTGATGTGATTTTCTTTTAACATTGCATAGAAACAAGGCACATAGGCTAAACACAGGCAGCCTTCACAGCCCCAACCAAGCTTTCCGAGCAAGACCTTGAAGTTTTATTGACCTTGTCCTGGAAACAATGCCAAAATCATTCTAATGATCTCAAAAACTAGAGCTGAAAAACTTGAGGACAAGACTTTTGAGAAATCGATTCAGTGTAGGGAGAGGGAGTAGGAATAAGGTTCAACTTCTAGATTTTCGGGCAGTGCCAAGTAACAGTCACGTGAACCATGGCACACCTCCAAATGACAGCACAATTTTAGTTCTTCTACTTTGTTCTTTGCCCTAAGAGATTTTATTCACTGCTTAGGAGTGATGACAACGCATAGAGAGTACACATGAATGGTAATTAAATACCAGCTTAATCATCATAGGCAAATTTAGCGTTAAGTAAAGAGCTGTGTTGCACACTACAAAGGAAAGAAAACTGCAGGAACCGTTGCTACCTGCAAAGCTGCCCACCAGATCTTAACAGCAAGCAGCAATAGCCTTGGTTTTTATGGGAATGCTGCACACACATTTTCATTGGCAGCTATTTCTTCCAGGACACTTAACACGGTTGTACTTACTTGTCGATATTTTCCAGAAACTTGAGTCAATGCTTCCAATATTTTCCACAAAGCACCACTGATTCTGATGAAATTTTGTTTCAGATATTAAGTGGGTGGAAAAAAACTT
>NW_008612936.1:0-41563 GCF_000691845.1 Merops nubicus
AATTTGTTGAGAACCTCAGCCTTCTCCCAGTCGCTTGAGACCATTTCACCTGTTTCCCTCCTGAGGGGTCCCACACCTTCCCTAGTTTTCTTTTTGCCATTAATATACCTGTAGAAATTCTTGATGTTCCCTTTGACCTCCCTAGCTAGATTCAATTCAAACTGTGCCTTGGCTTTCCTGACCAGATCTCTTACTGCTCAGGCAGCTTCCTTATATGCCCCCCATTCTAGCTGTCCTTTCTTCCATTCCTTGTATAGCTTCCTTTTGCGTGACAGTGTGTCCAGGAGCTCCTTGCTCAGCCAGGCAGGCCTCCTAGCATTCTTTCCTGCTTTCCTCTTTGTTGGTATACATTGCTCCTGGACACAGAGGAGATGCTCCTTGAATATTGACCGGCTGTCTTTGGCCTCTCTTTCCTCTAGGGCTTCATCCCACGAGACTTTGGCCAGCAGATCCCTGAAGCGATCAAAGTCTGCACGCCTGAAGTCCAGGGTCGTAAGCTTAGAACACATTCTTCTAGCTGCCCTGAGGATCTTAAATTCAACTGCTTCATGGTCGCTGCAGCCAAGGCTGTCCCTGAGCCTCACAGTGGTCACCAGCCCTTCCCTGTTGGTGAGAACAAGGTCCAGCATAGCACCTTTTCTGGTTGGTTCCTCTACCATATGGAGGAGGAAGTTGCATAGCTTAGCCACGTGGGAGCTGGAGAGTTTTCTCATTCCCAGCACAAAATTTAAAGGCTTGTTCAGCAACAGAGGATGTGGGATGTAGCAGAAAATATAAAGGCAGAAGAAACCCAGCAAACAGAGGAAGCCACTGTCACAGCATTATTCAGAGAGGCAGTGCAGAGATAGAGCTCCTTGAATGTGAAATGTACTGAAAGGTAGAGGTGGGAATTTCTACATAAACACTCACATCCAAGGTAATCCTAACAATATTTTAACAGTATATTTGACACAGTATGATTAGGCAGTGACAGATTTATTTCAGCAGTAACAACTACTGCCATTCTTCATGTTAAACTGCAGAAATGAAACCAAAGATGTAAAAATTCAGTCAGGTTTACTGATGGGCTATATTTATGCAGGGTAGAGGATTTCATGTCTTACACGTTTTCAGTCTGCCTAAAGAAAAAATACTGCATTCATTTATCATCAGCCTGTTTGCATAAAGGAGGATAAAAGCATAAACAATCACCAAGCATTTTTATTTTCAAAATGTTGCGGCCACAAGCCTCTCTTGCAAATTTCATAACCTGAGTTATTTTCCATTCATATTAGATAAGTAAGACAGGGATGATTATTCATTATACAAATTGCATTAGACAAACCTCTAGAACAAACTATACGTTCTGAGCTAATGCCTTTTAATCACAGGCCTGTATCAGCAAGTAGGAAAAGTCATCCAGCTGGAGAGAATGACTGGGGTATGTGTCAGGAGACTCAGTCCCCAAAAGTCACCTTGCCTTCTGGACAGCTCAGCCGCTGCAGAAGAGGGTGGAAAAACCTCCCCTAACCCTCTTAAAAACATGTGAGCTACTGAAGCCAGCAGTAATTTGTTTCTGCAAGGTTCCTGATGCTCTGCAGCCCCACAGCAATCAGTCTGGAGTCAGTTTTGTCTCCCCTCTCCATATCCTCAAATAAAATGAAAAGGATACCTGGGAGCCTGAAGATAACAGACACGTGCAGTGCTCTGAAGCACGCATAGACCACAGAGATTATGCCAAGGGCTAGCTCTATAAATGTACCACAGTAAGGATGCAATCAGGAGCAGGATTTCTTTATTCACAAGAGCCACACCAAGTCATCATGCAAATATTAACCTATGCTGAAGAGAAAGGTAGTTCGTGTAACATTAGTTATGCCTACTAAGTAATTTCCCCCTCTTCTTGAGCTCTTTTTAAGAAGCTGGGGAGAGACATCTGTTCATTTTGTTATTTGCCTGCTGCTAAGCAGACAATAAGGACTAGTAAATACTCACAAATACTGCTATTGCCAGTTCCTCTGAATACAGTTAAGAATTGTCACCAGTTCAGCACAGACAACTTCAGAATCTACAGTTCAACTACCTAAACATCAAGTTCTTTCTCTCCATAACTACCAGAATTCATTCAAATACAAAGAGATGTAAACCTAGATCATGATCTAACTAATTTCTAGGCTTTAATTAATTTTATTTTTTAATATATATTGTCTTTGTATTTAAAAGGGCTTTTTATTTCCCTGATAAACTTTAAATATTTTACATAAGGAAGAAAAACAGGCCTGTATGAAGGTGGCACTTCTTCAGAAACAAGCAAATGTATGAATCTTATTTTTACAACCCTTTCTATTACACAGGAAGATGCAAATTACCATGTCATGTTAGTGGAGTACATGTGGAATTAAAAAGAGGAAATGACCAATTTCTAAGCAAGTGCTGATAACATTTGTCATAGTCAGAAGGAACAAAGTAGAACCCTCTACAAATTATTTAATGCACATCCTAAATATATGAAATTATGAGATTCCTATCTTCTCTTATTAATTCAAATGTGATAGTACAAAAAACTTCAATTGCTCTAAGAGAAGAATTTCATAAACACTGAAGTGACAAGTCCCTGCCCCAGAGTTTGTAACATAATTTGAATCCAGGAAATCCGTAATAGCTTAATTGCCTCAAAATTTTAGAGGAAGAATATACTTATTTGATGAGAATAGAGAAGAAATTTCAGAGTAAGCTTCGGGAAAATATTTAATTAATTCATTATGGGAATGTAGCTTTCTGTATAGGTATTTTTACTTGCATCAACTTGGATAGCCAGCAAGCCTTAATTAGCTGCAATTTTGACAGAGCATGATCTTCAGGGACAGTGGAGTCATTTTACATTACAGCAATTAATCTGTTAAGCCCTGTAGCTGTATGCTTAAAAGGTACATAATATTTATTACTCCTGCAGAATGGAAGTAGATTGCACAGATTCTGTGAAAATAAAAGTTACATAGCAGTTGATTCTTTCTCTAAAATACAAACACTAGAATTACATATGTAAGTATATATACATTAAAATTTATGTGTTCTAAATATAAATATATGCATTATATAGAACTTAAGTATACATAGGCACACTCAAAGCCATTCACTCATTGATAAGGACAACATTCCTTGCCATTTCAACCAACAAACAACCCCTTTCCCCCCAAAGAAAAAAAGCATTTAGGTTCTCTATGCTCATTCTGAACACAGATTCCTAGAACTTGTTTAACAAGAATGCTGGCACTACAGACAATACCCTTCATCCCAGCTATATAAAAGTCAGCTTTTTCTGCAGTCAGATAAAGCAAGACTTTGCATATTGCTCTAACACAGCATTTAACCAACAGGTCCTGCCAACTAGTTTTTTCCTTTTCACCCTTAAGCCTGAACAATCGTAGAATCAAAAAATGATAGAATGTGGTATCATCAAATCATACCAGAATAGTAAATCTGGAAAAAATGCTGTCTCCTTTACTCTTATGGCTGATTTCCTAATTTCTCTGGATCACTGGTCTACTTTATGTTGGATTCAAAAAGAAGACAACTAGCATACACAGCATTAAGCAGGCATTAATAAACAAATGCAGACGCCTGTATCATAGACATCTAAATCTAGGTTCCCTTCACAGCCAGTGGAGACACATAAGCATTCCTAAGCAGCACAGCATCTCAGCCTAAAGTAAAGATTTTCTTCTGCCACTGCAGCCCAGATGGGTACGAGATAATGTGCCTGGAACACGTAACTGTTTGACATACGCAGTTCTACTGAAAAAAGCCAGGAGAAGTGGGAAGCTTTGCTGGAGATGTCCTCTTCTGTGCGTGAAAAGTACACAAAGACAAGTGCAAAAAGCAGCAGATGTGAGGGAACAAACTGAAGTGGCTGCAGGGGAAAAGTTCACAGATAAACTCACAGAAACACTAGAAAGGGCAAAGCACAATCTAGGTCTACAGTGCTTCAACTTCAGCTGCAGAGGTTCTTTTCTGGCTCCTCTAAGGAAAATGCAATATAAACAGCAGCAACCACTAGGCAACATATCTACTAGTAGGAACTGAGGGCCGCACAGATGATAAAGAAACCGGATGCATTAGCATTTCCTTTCATTTTCTAGTTGATGGACCTTCTGAGGCTTGCTGTGTTCCAAACGGGACCAGAAGAGAGAAACCAGGAGGATAATTCCACAACTCTCCTGGCACCGAGTAATAAAGACAGGAACTACTTTGCCTTTTAATTCACCCACAGGACTACTCTAGATAGCCATGACATCTGAGTGATAGGCACTTTGGGTGCTGATATTAACATTTGCTTCCTTACTTTTATGGACTGTGTTGCTAAGAGACACGCATGCAACTTTCATTCTAAGGTTACAACTTTTTTTGTGAAATTTCTGTGAGTTCTTACTCGCCATTGGACCCGAGCCACAAACTTCAATGGTGTCCCTGAACAGTCTGTGAGCTGAAAAACTCTGAATGCCTGGAAGGTAACCAGCTTTCATCTGGAAGCTTCGCTGCTTCATGTGACTTTAAAGAAAAAAAAAAAAAATCAATAGGCATTTTAATAAAGCACCTGTTTTAAGAATAAATTTACTGAACCTTTTAATTTCATTTAGTGTGACCAATGTAGAGAGGAACATACAGAGACACTGTGCATTACAATTCAGGGTAAAATGCTCTAGAATCAACAGGTAAGCATGGAATGGTTTCTACATTCATTTATTAGTCTGCAAACAAATATCTGAAGGTCAGTTATTCTTTTCTCATGCCACAATGAAGAGGGGAAGTACACATGGAAGCTCAGAGATCCAGCTGAGTCTCTTGTTGAATGCATTTGCATGGCTGTTTCAAAAAGAAGCATAAAGTACTTGTTAACAGATAGAAATGTTCACAGGCCTGACTTTTTCCACAGTGTACGTTTTAGACTGGGGAAAGGGGAGGAAAGTATTTGCTAATTCCTGCAGGATTTTGCCTAGGGAGTAGAAACATTGTCACTGAACTCAAATAAGATTACTCAGACCCATAGAAATCTCATGTTGGTAATGTCCCCTACCACAAGCATCGACAGCCAAAGCAGACATTTTCTTTGGCTATGAGTAAAACTATCAATGATCTGTTTTCCCAAATTGATTATATAAATTTCTGCTGTATCTTTTCAGACTGACTGGTTTTGCACTAGCATGCCACTCTGAAATGCCAATTATTTTTTCAAAAGGCCTGACACTGAATGAGCTTGCAGAGAAAAGGACATAGATGCCAATAAATCTTCAATGAAGAGATTCCTAGAAATTTGTCCTTAAAGTGTTTCCCACTAAACAAAAGCAGCTGACATGCAAATTATAAAGCCTGCATTCATACACTTTTAACAGGTCTTCTCAATTCTGTATTAATATTTAGAGGCGATAAATCTGTGTCATGGAATTTGCACACTCTATAGGCTTATCTGAGGGTGCACTAAATATTTGGCATTGCAGGCAGCCTCAAAAACATTAAAATGGTTATTCGCACATAACATTTACAGCTCAATAAAATAAAACCTACAGAAGAGAGTGAAAGTCACAGCTTCCATGTATAGCTCAAGTCCAAGCCTTGGAGCAGAATTCCTGCTAAAAGTAGCACTATCCTGCCAGTCCTTGTTTTCTTTCTAGAAAGATTTTCTAGCTAGCAGAAATCCCCAACCATCATGTGTTTTTGCTTTAAGCTTAGATTTTCACAAGCAACATCTCACTTTGAGTCTAACGTTAGCCAAGGGTTACCTTCCTTGTGTTCTAGTCAATCTTAGGTTTGTTATCACAACGGTTGCAGGCAGCATCTCCCCTCCAGCACTTATTGTCCTTATCAAGTGCAGACAATTAACATTTGCTTAAGGGACTTCAAGAGAGCACTCAGTTGTCCCCTTTCTCAGTAGACTTCAGTTCAGCTAAATATCAGCTCTCACAAAAGTTTTGTAAAAGTAAATCCTAATTAAAACTTTTTTTCTTAAGAAAAAATTAATCTAGTTTGGTTTATAGGCTTAATCGTGTATTAAAGAATTTTTCTCCATCTCATCAAAAGGCTCCTGCACATGAAAGCTGTGGCTGAACTCAGAGGTGAAAGTTTTTCTGAGTTCATGGATCCAGGAATTTATTTTGACTTGTCCTGAAACTGTGCTGTGGTCAAGACCCAGACATACAACAGTTCCCTCTCTTCCCTCCTCCAGAAGGTTTCCCCAAGAAGGAAAGACAGACACGAAAAGCTAGAAGTCCTGGGAGGACCTGGCAGATCCAGGATGTCTTCAGGTACAAATTGTTAAGCCTTGACATAGTCTGAGGTACCCACCCAGTTTGCCAGGAAGAACTATTTAAATCTTGCCCACAGCTGTAATTACCATACTCCCAGCACACAAATCCCCCCCTTTTCCTCTGCAGTAGTAATTTCAGTTTCTCCAGAATCCTAATGTTCATACCTTTTAAAAGAGTTTCTTGTTCTTATTGAAAAAAATAAAGTAAACCTCTTGAAAGTGCTATAAGAAAAGGCACTGAAACCAAAAAGAAAAATCAAGGAAAGAAAATCATGGTAGCTCTTTGCAGTACTCAGAAGTGCAGCACAACTACAGTTACCTTAGGAGCATCCACAATCGTAGAATATTACAAACATTTTACAACTATGTGAACAAAGTGGTTACAAGAGGAGAAGATAGAGCAAATAAATAGTATTAAACGAAGATGAAGGGAAGTGCTCAAAGAGAGGTTTAGCAGAGGCTGGAATGACTAGCAGGTAACAGGATCTAGAATAGAACTAGTGTGAAGAGCAGGCAGCTGAGAAGCAACTAGATAAAAAAAAAAAAAAACAACACTACACACACACACACACACACACACACAACTGCTTGCTGTAGATGGGCTTCATTTTGAAAGGACAGGGTCTACACCTCAGATGGAAAACATGTCAAGTTCTTCCAGCTGAGGAGTCACGTGCACACCAAACTGGCTGACTTGCTAGCCTAGACAGTTCTGCAGGTAGGGGTATGCTGGGAAACGAGGATGGATTTGGGCCAAAGAGCCTGAAGTACCACAACTGAGCTCAAATCAGAACAACAGTAGAAAGTACATCTATTGGGTTCATATTTTTCACAGTATAAATCCAGATAAGGTTACTATCCCTTTGGCTGTTTGAATATAGATCTGGTTGTGCATAATACAGAAGAAAATTCAGGAAGTTGGGACAGATACAAATACTTTTGCCACACATCATTCCTAAGCAGGGATGCGTCCAGGAAAAAAATATCCTGGATGAGGAACCAAGAGTAGAATTATTCTTCTATAGTCTATGGAGACCTGGATATCTCAGGAGAAAACCCACCTTATCTTATGGTAACTCTTTTCACCGATTACAGTGACAGTGCAGACATCGGCCAAACACAGATAAGCAATGTTTAGATGGATTACATTAGGCAAAAAGAATGGTTTACTCATTGACCACTTCCACCATCAGTAACCGTAATTACCTACTACCCTGTCAGTCACACATTGCTGGCTGGGATAAGCATTTCAACAGGCCAAGTACAAAGAGTAACATGTATCAGTGACCTGCATGCAGAATGATAATTTATACCACTCTAGGAACTAATTTTGCATGGTCCCAAACTACAAACCATGTAAAATGAGAAATTAGGAGTCAATCTATTAGAGAAATTTCAGCTTTTCTCAATTATGTTTCTAACCTGTGTGCATGTGCATCATCATCATCAGAACAGACTACCCCTGTCATAAAGATACACAAGAGTTTTATGCATACAGTATTCCAATGAACATACCTTCCTCTGCCAAACAAGTGTGGAGCTTCAGAAACAGCTCCTGAAGCTGCAAATAAGAGTACAACGGGAAGGATCAGAAGGTCTTAAGGACAACAGTCAGCTTATATTGCTTTTGGGAAGCATGACTAAAACCAGTAAGGTTCTTCAGAAATTCATCTACCTGATTAAGCATTGCTTTCCACTCGGGTACATATTCTAATACTAAACCTGCTCTTGCTTGGCCTACTGGTCAAACACAACTAGAACAGGTCCTGTGTAGGATTCCACTGGGACCCTACTCAATGGGAGCAGACAACTTCCTTGGGAAGTTCTTTCTTAAAGGTTTCATGTGTTTCAGAAGTACCATAAACAATTCAGTATGTATTTCAGTTTATTTCCTAGAGATGAATGTTTACCCTGGAGAATCCAGGAGAGATGGTAACTCCTGCTGTAAGCCAGGTTACCAAAACTTTAAAAAGCCAGACAAATCCTGTTTCCCCAGGAAGTTAATAGAAACGTGGTGAAATCATTGGCTCTCCAGCACAGGCAATTAATTACCCTGTATTTATTGAGCTAGGGTCATGGTGTTGTTCAATACATTAGGAACAAAAAGGAAGGTAACTGAAAGTCCAGTTGTCTTTCAAGCTCAGTGTGAATCGTTATAGTTCTGGATGAGTAGATCAAAGACGTTTTACAAACCTGACAAATATCTAAGAAAAACCCCACTCCCATTCACAAAATAAATAAATCTACAAAAAAAAAAAAAAAAATCACAATTTTATGAGAAGGCTGAAAAATATCCCCATGATGGATTTCTTATTAGTTTCTCTAGAAGTACATCAAAAAATGTGGCTACAGGCAACTGCCTATGAGTTTAGATTATCATTCACCTAACTTTCCGTGCATATTCATACTAGAAGGTTCATATGGTGTTTCAGGTCTTTCTGCTTGGATAGTACTCTACAGTTTTATGAAGGACAACATAAAATCAGCATGGTTTCACCTACACTTCAGCACTATAATTTTTAAGGACAGAGTCTCTAAAAAGGCTTTTAACTTGTATGATTTTCCACTTAAGTCACTGTTTTCAAAAGAAATTCAGTATAAGGAACTATATATTTCTAGATAATAGAAACTGTTTTACTCAGACAAAGACCTTCATGTGCAAATAATACTTGTTTTTCTTTCAGAAACCACAGATTTTCACAATCCCATTTTGAAAAGCCAGTTTGAGGTTCACTTGTTTTAATTCCTCTCCAAATTAACTACCCACAACTTTCAAGTCGCTACTAAACAGGGCAGAAATAAACATTTTTAAAGCTAGGGTTTAGGTAATTAAAATTCTTCTAGCACAAATTTTTAAGACATTTCCTTCTTTTGCACAGTTAAAGTCATAAGAAGAAATTAAATCATTTAGGCCAACTACTTTTACATAAATGAAACAAACATCCACAGTTCCAAGAGTTGAAGGAAAAGACAGTGAAATATTGCACATTTATTAAGCCAGAGAGCTACACAAACCACCATCTTCAGCCCATTACTTACACTGTGAATCTTGATTTGATTCTCTCTTAGTTGCAGTGGGCAGCTTTTCTCTGATAAGACAGCTTTTTGCATCTATTAAGCAATTGCTTTATCTGCCCAGTACATTGAAATAGCTTTTGAAGTTGCAATGCAAAAACTATAAGAACTGACAAGCAAAGCATGTAAAATGTAAATAAAACAAATGACTAAGGAAAAGCCTCAGATATACTTGATCATTTTTTCCTTTTACAGTTGACAATGTTGAGACATGGTAAAATATAGACAAGTAAGAATGCCTTGTGAAAGACTGAGATTACAGGCTCAAACTCCTAACATTCAAAATCATACCTTTTCTCAATATAAAAATAGAAAGCCTGATACAATTCACCTTGTTTAGCACTATAAGGCTGGGCCAATTCACCATACTAATTCACTCCTGTTCTACACATTGTAAGGGATGGGGATCACAACCTAAAACTCATTCAAAGTTACTGCCAGGGATGAGAGAGGCTTCCTTTTTCTTATAAAGGCAAATTATCAAAAGGTGGGAACAATTCAGTTATTACCTCTTCTTGAAATCTACACAGGGATTTTGTATTAGGGCCTGAACTTTGAAAGGTTCCTCATTCCTCTCTCAAATAAATATTACCTCGCAATCAAGTGTCTTGGGTTCTTGCAGACTTGAAAAGAGACATTACAAGAGTTTCCTTCCAGATCTCAACTTCCTCCTTTCACCTGCTTTACATAGCTGTATTTCTTAGCACAGCAAAAATAGCAACTATAATAAACCAGATGTTGGAGGATAAAAATTTCATATATACAGTATTTGCCTAACTTGATAAAAGCTTATCATTTAATTAGAAGTTAATCCTCATACTTGTAGTATTTCTTCCTAAATGAAGAACCAATTTGACTTCAGATTTTGCTCCTTTGTACACAATCCCTGGGAGGTTACTCATGGCAAAGATAGTATCTTCCTACTAGCTGATTTTCCACCAGGAAAGCATACACAGCATTTCTAAGGCAATAAACCCTTAGAGACACTTTAGTTAGTAACATCCATCTCATTAATTCATTATTCACTTATTTTTAGCTGTTTGTTTCATTTACACAGCCTGGCTCTTAAATTTTTCACCATGGGACAATAAATGTTCTAGTCTAGAATAAATAAAAACTAACTGTATCCTCAATCTTAATGGAATGGATATTTTAAAACAAAGTTGATTTTCAAAAGAAAAATTACTTAACTGAAGACAGTTCTATTGAAGAATATTTACTTTCCATACCACAATCTAACTGAAATTTGAATCTGGTTTAGTTTCACAAGTCAAACAGTTGATTTCAACCATCTCAACCAAAGTACTTCCAAAGGACTGAAGTTATCTACTCCCCCAAAACAACAGGACCTCTGGAGAACTCTAAAAGCATTTCCAAAGTCAAATAGGTACAGACAGACCTTCCATCAAACCTCTGTGAGAATTCATTGAACTAAGGGGTTTCACAATCAGCTTTTTTGAGTTAAAGCAAATTCTGGAAATCCTGATTACTTGATTTGAAAGTTTATGATCATTTCTTTTCTTTGGATAATTCCTGAGAATTATTGTTGTTGCATATTCCTGGTAGAAATTCAAAATAATTTCAGTGTTGGAATAAACTAAACAGAGACTATCAAAGTAGTTTCTGTTGTATGACATGAAAATGAGACCAATTTCTAGCTCTTCCACCATTTTTTTAATACATTATTACTCTGATACATGAGCTACTGAATAGTGTGCTTTATGCCCTAAATTAAAAATTAATTATCATGGTAATCAAGTTTATTTAAACAAAACAAATTCTCATATTGAAATAAGTTGTGGTTGGTTCCATCTGGCACATCCACAGGTATCTAAACACTTTGCAGCCTCGCATGAGCTTAGCTTTCCTGTAAAGAAAAAGCTCAGACTCACAAACTTAAAGCTACAATAGCCTTGATTAGCGTATTTTCATCTCACCTCATACACTCCAGAGAGGACTTAAACTACGCCAGTTTAAATGCCTATCTGCCTACATCATGCCAGAGGCATTTTGTTGGACCACAACACATGGAGCAAAAACTCCATTCTCACAACTTATTATTTAGAAGAAATAAATTTCTTCTCTATGGAAATAAAATCTTTTTAATAGATTACACTTAAATATTGGCAGACTTCCACATTAATTTTTTTTCAGCATGTAAAAAAGTGTTACCCATAGAACAAAATCATGGTAAATTATGTATCATATTGTCATTTGAGAACAGAGGCTTGCTTTGATGGACAAGAGACATCTTTAATAGGCAAGGTCATAGTGAAAAATGACATGGATTGTAAAGGCAAAGCAGCAGTAGCAATAAAAAAAAAAAGTGCATTTCTATTTGGCTGAAAAGCTGAATGCTAATAAACTTTAAGGACTTAATTCATACTTACATCATCAAATCTCTTAACTGCTAAAGGAAATGCCCTGAAGAAATGAAACTGATTGAGCAATTATATGCACTTAAATGAACAAGCAGAAGTGGGGAGGTGAATTTGCATGGGCTGCTCAAACTTTTGCACACCTTGACTTTTGAAGTGTCCATGCCACATGACTTTCTTCTGCAATCACAGCAGTAAGTCTGAGCATCCCCACAAGGCTTTGTGCATCCCTTTGAAGCATTACAGAACTTCTTTCTCTGTGGTGCTATTAATAGTTACCTCCGAACAATCTTAGAAATCTCAGTGCACCTTCCTCACAGAAAACAGAAAATAAGGTATCTGCTGCTATGCATAGGCTTTTTTAGAACAACCTGTTGAGCTCCAAGAAATTTCATATTACAAAACAAGACAGTGCCAAAAGGTCACCCTTTTGCTTGTCTGAACTTAAGGGTTGCCAGCCAGGTATGTGGTCAGCCTACCTTCCCAGCTCAGCACCAATACTGAGAAAATTCTCTTTGAAAAGCATCTGCGAACATATTCTTGCAAGAGGGAGTTTAAAGCTGAAGCAGAGAGATTTGTTAGGAAAGTGTTCCTCACAGTTGATATCTTTAGCTGTGTAGTATTTTGTGGTAGTAGCTTTGCTGGTTTTCCTGCTGCTAACAAAATACATTAAAAAAATTAAAAGTTTGCACAGGGGAAAAAATGTTTCCCTATCTTACATATACTACTTGAAAATATACCAAGAATTTTCACAGTCAGGATTCAGGAGACAAGGCAGAAAGTCACTCTCCTCCTCACCCAAAAGGATTTTAGTTCAGCCTACATGGCTGTATCAAAGGTTTTCAAACTTAATATGAGACCTCACTTATCTGCTTAGGCAGCTTTCATAAGCCACTTTAAAGACAGCTCCATACCACTAGTTATATGATTTCTATAGTTGGGAACCCTGACCCTACACCAAAGGCCACTTAAAATAGTATTTGTTACTTTTCCTGTCTGAAAGTAACCACCTCTTACTTACCAGCACAAAATTCACACTTGTTAAAAAAATGCTGGATGCTCCAGATTTCTATGTGCATCTTTGCAACCACTATGTATTTTTTTTTGTGTGCACATTACACTTGTTATATTTCATGCACATAAATTGGTTCTGTATTTAAGCGTAAACATTTAAAAACACAGTTCCCCTTTGCTAGGGAAAAAAATCCACTCAATAAATTTTCCCTGCTGTGCACTGTATATTAATTTAGTATGTGCTGGTATGGAGCAATTTTGACAAAAAATATGAACAAATAAAAAAGGGATTTGTAATAAGAAAGTAACAGGCAGATTACTGCTGTTGGTTTATTTGATTCTCACTGTGTTCAGAAAAACTGAAGTGATCCTCTGTGTTTGGAGAAAACTATCATCTTTGCTGGTAAATGAAAAGAAGGCATTAAAAAAGGCTTCGATAAGAAAAGACTGGGGAAAAAAAAAATTGAGGCATTGTTGACCAGAATAAGGGGAAGAGCTAATTATGGAACATGTCTGGGTCAATCTCCAAGTGTTCCATTCTATATTTTTGTCTATTATGTATTTTGTTTTCTAACTGAAATATATATATATTGGTGTTTTTAAGAGAGGGATGGAGAAGCTGTGAGAATGAGAACTGATCTGTAATTGACTTACTAGAACTGAATGGCAAAGGAAAGGAGACAGCAGCTCTTCTTTCCAAGTATACCTATGCTGGCAAACTAAACAAAAATGTTGGATCTCATTACTTTTCCAACTCAATAGTACATATGGCCAAGATGGGAGGAAGTGAGAGCAAGTATGCTCATATTTATTCATATACTTTTTCTAAAAATATATTTCTTTTCTTTTTCTCCCCTCCACATTGCCAAATCTGGAATGTCCCCACATTGTAGAATCACAGGTGCAACGCAAGAACTTGAAACCTAGTCAATTATATCCATACATTTTTTCTGTTTGCTCCCTTTCCACTTCTTCTATTCCAAAAAAAAAAAAAAAAAATCACTAATCACTACAGAACATCATACATACTAACGTCGCAATCCAAATTTCTGGCTCTTGAGAGGAAAACACAAAATTCCACCATATAGGAACATCCATGGAAACAGTATATGTAGAGTTTGACACAAAATAGAAGTTTAAAGCCAGTTTCCAAGTTACTTTCTGCAAACGTTTGCAGAAGTCCGCATATATGAAGCAAAAGTATTATTTTCTCTCCCAGAATTAAGTACAAATTGTCTTCATGAACTGTCCATTAAAGAGTTTAAATATGATAAATTATCGCAACATTATTTTCAATATGCTATGCACAGCTGAAGAGAAGGGATTTGAATAAAATGTCTGTCTCATCTTTAATTAGAGTGTCATTTCCTCAAAATTTTAATAAGGTTCATTTCCACAATGCAGTTTTTCATTTTCCCCCTTGCTTATTTTATCTCAGCAGCAAATGCATGATTAAAAACTCTTTAGAACCAGACTAAATGTGCCATGTTACAGAAAGATTTTACAAATCCTGTAAATCAGTTCACAGGTGAAAATTAAAAGGGAAAGTAAGACGAAAACAAACACAACACAAAAGAAGAAGCTCCTCCACTGTAAAGTGCTGGAACAGAAGAAACACTATCAGCTCGTTCTAAATACTGGAAAAGTACTAGAAATTTTTTTTCCTAGTTACAAATGTGACAAAATCACTTGGAGTGAAGTTACTTGTATATCTGACACACAAGGACAGCTAACTACATTAGCAGATCACAAATGGTTCACACGTCTATTTCAGCTGTTTCTTCTACCTTTTTATCCTAAATCCCTTGTGAACAGCAAGTGAAAACAGCTTTGAATAGGCCAGAAATACTCTGCATACTTGAGGAAGATCTTACAAAGCCTGAATCATTGTGCTTATGTTTTGGTTGAAGGTTCTCCATGAAGCAGACAGTGCCAACCAAGGAAAACCACGAGGAGTTGGGCTCTTTTCTCATGTCAAGGTAAGAGGACTACATCCCTTGAAACATAGGCAAAGATAACACATAATTTGAGACTGAGCATGAACTTAATCCCCAAGCTAGCACAACTAAAGAGACTGCAAATCACAGGCAGTACGGTATAGACACAATAGCCATAGGCTACTTAAAAACCCATCACATCCAGTACAACTGTATAGATAAGTTAGTGTCAGAGCCAAGTCACCAACAGACAAAAATACAGGTGGCCTTTATGCCTGAAGCTGATTTCTTGAATTTGGAAAGGACTAAAAGAAGTTTGCACAAAGTATAGCAAAAGAAAACATAGCTGACTTCTAGCCTTCTGCCTCCTAGTTCAGGCAAATGATGGAAAAAGTAGATTTTTCTAAGTGGATTAAGAAGAACTAGAAGACACGTTTTGCAACAAAACATAAATAATGCAGGAGTGAACAAGGAAGATTTCATATCATTGTTAAAAGCTGAGAGAATGCTAAGGAGGAGTCCAGCCTTGGGGAAAAAATCTGTCCCTATTTCCCGGTGTGTGGCACAGACTAGACTACGGGGTACAGACTGGAAGTGCCGCGTGTTAATTCGGGGAACTACCTGACTGTGTGCACCACAATGAAACATTTTCTCAGTTGTGATCCAGAAGGCCAGCTCTACAGACCTCACACTGCTGTCCTTGTACTTCCAAATTCCTTAACACACAACCTGAAATCTCAGGTAACTGCGACCAAGCATACACTGCAATGAAGAACGTTTTCATTCTGATATGTTGAGTATTCAATGAAGTAAGGCTAAACACACATAATAAAGTAAAATTCCTGCTTCCTGCACCCATCATCTGGGACATATGGCCACAAACTATTCAAATAAAGGTCCTCCTACTGCTTCATAAAATTGAAAAGAGTTAATTTTTTTCTAAAGTACAGCATGGTACAGTAGCTAATAAACATCACAAAACTGCAGGAAACCTCTTACTGGCTAATTTATTACTCCAGAGGAAAAACATTACACACAACAAATATTTTTATATGGATAGTTATTTTCTATTTATATTTTTGATTAAATACACTAATCACATTTTAAATGGCATATGATCAAGAGCAGGACATATTGTATTGCATCACTGCCAACACAGAAAGGTAAACCTCTAGAACCACAAAATTTAGCTCTTGCTTGTCTCCTACCCTGTTCACACACTGTGCAGCACCACCATTGAGGTACACAAGCATCATCATTTTGCAATGACTGTCTCATTTACAGGGCATGAGGAAATTAAAAAAAATTAAAAAGGAATTTCTAAGAATTTTTTTTTAAACAAGGCTCACAGTCTAGCAATACTGTGAATTAAAATTTTATTTTAAATAAAAATTTACAGCAACATAAAGCCTGTGAACAAATCACATCCCTTTGCTGTAGGAGCTGTCTCAGCTGGGGATCACTACAGTACTACTGTATATTGGGCAATGTGGAATATTACCCCTCTGGGTCTAGACTAGTGCCAACTTAGCTGTAAAATAAAAATAAGAGGATAAACTTGCAAAAAAAATACCCCACCTGAACAGCAAAACAGGTTGTACAGCAGTTTGTACATATTATTAGGGGGTTTAAAAATATATTTAACTGCCATTTTCTCTAACATAACCTCTTACTATCTGGACAAAAACACTATCTTCGGAGAAAATAATAACCAGATAGTCAAACCTTTTTCCCAGGGCTTCTGTTCATGGTGAACATGATATAAAAGCCACCACAGTTGGTGGTTAGTGTTTGAAACAATTTACATCATTAGCTTAGTTTTTTTGCTGCTGAATGTTTATTTGGGAGCACAGTACCAGAAGCAAGGCATGCATGTCATCCAGCCAAGGTGCACTGGTTCCTTCTGAAAGCCAGCCACTGCAAGAGATGCAACAGGGAGAAGCTGAGTCTACAACTAGACAATCTTTCCATCCCCACTGTACCTCAGTCCAGCCTAGTGGTTGATATTCAGCAGAGCTCTTCTGCTATTTATTCGGATGGTGCCCATTTCTGACAGACGGTGGTTTACATAATGATGACAAATGTAAGTGAGCAGCTGTCATCAGTGCTCATCATTTATGTATCATGCAGTATCAGCAGTCAAACACTTCCCTTTCGAAGGGGGAGAAAAAAAAAAAAAAGTGTTTTCAAATCACTAAAATCAACACCTAAAATCACTCTCCCTCACACAAAAATAGCAAGAGGAAACAGTAATCAACGCAAAGTAGTGACTGGAGTGTTAGGGAAGAGATATCTTTGACTATTTTGGAAGCTACTGGAGTGGTTCAGTGTTACCACTCTTCCACAAGCTGTTTGTTACTTGTCCTCTCCTACAGATTAACAGTCCCATAGGAGAGGGGGGGGAAAAAAAAAAAAAAAGTGTAAGCATCCTTATTTCATTTCAAAGGAAAGCTCTTTGTCTTAGCTCTAACCACCTTCCTAAAGCATTCTGGAAGACCTGAATAACAAATGGATAAATCGGCTCTTCCTTTCGGCTAGTATCCTTTGGTCACAATAACCTCCATCCTGGTGACAAGACACAGGTAGCTGCAATGCCATCTCTCATGTCTGCAGGAAAGGGAATCTGTCTTTGTCCTTAGCAGAGGAGGAAACTGTCATTCAGGCTCCCTCTTAACAGCCACACTTCAGCAATTGTTACAGCTCTGCAATCACACGGAGGTCAATGTACTGCCACTACTGTATATACAGCCATACTTTAGCTCATCCTTTTAGTTTCTGACTGTCCCACACCAAGAGGAGGAAGAGCTATAAAATTAACTAACTGTTAAGCATTAATTTGCTAACACGTAGTAGTCCTATGTAATATTTCTTTGCATACTGGTTCTTTTTAGTAAGTTACCTATGTGGTCACAATTTCTTCATGCTCACAAGAAAATTCAAAGTAATTTAAATTATTAATTGTCCCACTTTAATTATTGCCTTTTCCTACACTACCATATACCCTGCAATACAGTTTTTTGAGCTTCTGTGCTAGCATTATGAAATCAGGTTGCTTCAAGATCTTTCAAACCCAAAATGGAAGTTCATTTTTTTTTAAAGAATCTTCCATCCAACTTCATCCAGCTATTAAAAAAAGAAAAAAAAATCCTTTGTCTGTGAATAATGTAAATAAAGTTAGGCAATGGCCACATAACACACCTGTCATCTGCTACTTCCTATCTTTTCCAGCTCATTTCCTTTAAACAAAAAAATCATGCAAGATTTATATTTTGTCTATCAGAACATAAAAAAAAAAGGAATTTCAACAAACAGCCATTTCAAGCCAAATCAGGTTCTGATTAAATTCAATCTGCAGGACTTAAAGTGATACAAATACACCTCACGTATTTCCCACATTGTCAGCTTTCATCATCCATTAGCATGCAATATGAAACTTTTTACTTTCTAATTATCATTACATTTCTCAACAAATAGCTCTGTTATCAAGTTCCATGAAAAATAATGTATTCTTTTAGCTGAGGGAAAAAAAAAAAAAAAAAAGGCGTTTTGACCTGAATTTATAGCCATTCATTTTTTTTTGTTCAAAACCTGATCAGATTCCAGATGGCACATTTTCCAGCTGAAAACCACAATGGAGAACAGGTGTACTTGAAATCAGAGTTAGACAAATTGAAGCAATTGTAGTCCATCGATGCAGCTACACACTGTGTTGTACCCAGCCCACTCCCACAGCCATTAGCTCATTTGTCCATTAAAACACAGGAACTTAATAAACTATAATTTTGCATAATTCATAAGCAAACAAATTCCATCTGTTTTACCTTCAGTGTGGATTAGGAGGCATGAATGTAATGAAGTAATACTCAGTGGTAATCTACTGGTATAAACATGTGCTGAGAGAAAAGCCTAAAAGCTTCAAAGATTTGCAATTGTTTCAAGCTTATGTGGAAAAAGAAAAGCAGTCAGGACTTGAAAAACTTGAGGAGTTCCAGCACACTGATGCCATGCCACTGCATTTAACCCTCATGACCACCCCCCCCCCCCCAAAAAAAAAAAAAAGACAAGAAGTGTTCAGATGTTCAGTTAGGAATATGTAATAAAATTACATCTTTGTAAGTGCAGTGCTCGTCTTTATTGATAGATCTGCAAAGTAAAAGTCCCTTCAAGACAGGCAAGCCCAGATCCATTTGTACAGCCTTCTTTCTAGACCATGTGACTTGGAACAAAGGCAGCAGGCTCAATGCTTTTCCTGCTTCAATACAGCTCAACAATGTATTATCTCTTCAGCAGGCCGTGACAAAACCTTCTCTCCTCTCCTACAACTGCTGTATGTGTAAGCATACACATTTTATTACACACAAGTCACAAACTAGCCTGTCCTTTTCTTAAATGTTCAATAAACATTGTTTCAAATCCTCAGTTACAAATGAGGATCTATGGATATTGTATGCATTTTCTATGTTTTTTGGCTTATCCCTTCTAATTTACTGGGATAACATGCTTGAAATATGACAGTACATTTTAGGGTTTACAGAATTAAAGCACACTGAAGACCTTCGACTTGGTATAAACTGCCTCTTTTCCATTAGCTTGTCCCCTCCCATCAACCATGAACTAGGTGCTCTTGGATGTCCTACTGCATCTGTTTCTACCCCAAAGTACCATTTTGGAATTTTCTTACCAGTTACTCTTTTCATTTTTTCAAAAAGGCATTTATTCAGTTGCTGGCCCTTTACAGATCACAGCATCACAGAATGGTGTGAGTTGGAAGTGATCTCTGGAGATCAGCCAGTCCAACATCCAGGCGAGTTTTGAGTATCTCCCCAGAAGGAGACTCCACAACCTCTCTGGGCAGCCTGTTCCAGTGCTCTGTCACCCTCACAGTAAAGAAGTTTCTCCTTATCTTTAAGTGGCATTTCCCATGTCCCAGTTTGTATCCGTTGCCCCTTGTTCTGTTTCTGTGCACCACTGAAGAGAGTCTAGCTCCATCCTCTTGATACCCACCCCTTAGATAGTTATAAAAGTAAATAAAAATAAAGATCCCCTGTCAGGTTTCTCCAGACCAAACAGACCCAGGTCTCTCAGCCTTTCCTCATAAGACAGATGCTCCAGGCCTGGAACATCGATCTCCTGGCCACCTCAGAACTACAGCTGCAGAATGATTGCCTGGTTTCAGCATCTGTACTAAATAAATGTTGGCAGCTGCTGAAGGCTTTCCTTTCCTCTGCCTCCAACTACAATGCACACAGAGAATTTCTTTGCTTTTCTTCTGGATATCATCCATGTGATATGACATCTAGGGAACTTGTACTGGCATGTTCAGTTAACTTTCCTGAAATCTTGCCACAGAAAAGGGAAATCTGATTAACACAGGGTAATGATCAGCAGGTAGGGAGAGAGAGAAAGAGAAGGGAGACTGGAAAGGAGAAGAAAACAAGATGAAAGGGAGAGGAGAGGAAGGAAAAAATTTTTTTAAATTAGGGCAGAGAGCAACAGAAGCTCTCAAGATTCTTGGGGAGGGGTGGGGCAGAAGGGGAGGAAAAACATAAAACAGCACTTAAATATGCCTGTCAACAAGCAGTAAAAGAAATTCCAACATGGCAACAAACTAACGGCCCAGACAAAAATGATCATGCATTCCCTCTAACAGACCCGTAGGCTTGAAGGAAAATCTGTCTGTCAGCAATTTTTACTAGTCTACAGCTCGCTTCCTCCATATCAAACAATGGGATCCACCACAACAGCACACTATGCACCACAGCTAGGAAGAATCCTTTTCTCCAAGTTGTCTAGATGATCTGCATAATTAAATTCAGTGACTGCCATCAACCTGTACTGTGTTTTCTGTTTCTTACCTGAACAAGGTTTTACACAGATAAAGTCCTATTTCTTCGATCTATGCCTTCTGATCTACCTGTAAATCATATTTCTCTTCCACCTTTACTCCTGCAGCACTACAACACCCTGACTACCAAAACCAAACATCTCACAGAGGATGCCTGGTTTCTCTTCAGCTAGCTGCTCTGTCAAAAAGCCCATTTGCCAACACCCCAGGCTTCAGCTTCTGTCCTCTGCTCAGAAGACTACAGAACATCACAGTTCTCAGCAGCAGAAAGGATTCAAACTATATTTTAATTTTGACATTCAGCATTCAGAGTTTCAGATCCCCCCCTTTTTTTTCCCCCTTCATAAACTGCCCGAAGATTAAAGAACAGTCATGAACTGCTGCTTAGATCAGTTCTTTACTAAGGGAACCTCCAGCTGATGAGGTCTACCCTCAGCAATGAGTACTACTAGGTTGATAGGAATAATTTTAGAAAGTTTGTGGGAGATGAAAGGCTGATTCACTCATATGAAAACAAAACCCAAAAAAGGAATAAAGAAAATAAAAAATGTAGGTCTTGCATGCTTGCTACATGGTTACTTTTCATCTCACAGAATAAAATATTCATGAACTTCCCAACACTAGCTGCCTACTGCTCAGGAGAAACTGTTAAATATGTAGTAGGATGATATGCTGTGTGAGCTTTATACATTTAGACATTCAATTTTTTATATGATGCTTTTAGGATTTTAATGTATTTCACAGTTTTCTGCACCTTAGTTTCTAGCCAATGCCTCTCACAAAAGGTAGAATATTACATAGAAAACAGGCAAAGTAAGTTGAAGAATTTTCCTTTTTTTTTCCAATTCAGGCAGAAACACTACTTAAAAAGTCAGAATTCATGTCGGACAGCACAGCAAAATGCAACTGAAGAAAGCATCTCTTTAAGAGAATAAATATTATAAAGTAAAAAATAAAAACCATGAGAGGAAATTTAAGCTAATAAAAGTTTAGCAACGCTTCAGTTTGCAAAACTTACAGAATTAAATATGTTCATCTTACTTGTGATGAGGAATTCAATTGTATAAGGAATACATGAGAAAACTATTTCTAATTTTATTATCCATATCTATCCATACATGAAAGCCCAGGATAGGTGCTTTCAATAAACTGGTCATCCTATCAGTGTCCTGACTGGTCTCTGCCCCAAGAAGGACCAGCCTTGAGACCCTTCCCAAGGCATGTGAATGTACAACCCATGCAAATTCAGGTCAGATGACAGCACACCCTTCTTCTTCAGCACAAGAGATATTGTGATGGTGCCTCCTATACCTCCGACAGTGTGAAAGATGTTGGTTTCAAAGAGTTTTAAAGTTGGAAGTTGGACAGCATGTTAGGTAATTAAATAATATTCAAAATTTTTTCAAGGCTTCAGCTTTACTTCCAAACACAGCCTGGGCCAGTGCTCCACTCAGAAGTTTTTGAAGCAGTTTTTCATGTCTTTTGAAAAGAAAAAACATGTTACTATGATAAACACTCCCTTAGCTCACACACAATCAATAAATACCATCCTTTGCTGATGTACATGAAAGAGCAATCATTAGTCAACTTCTCAGAACAGCTGCAGCCTATGTAGTAGCAACAGAAGTTCAAAATTTCTCATTAAATACAGAAATCTGTTAAAATATTTGAATAAAAAAAAAAAAAAACTGTTGAGCAAGAAGCTGTAATATTTGTGCACTACCTCATCATGAAGTAAATTCACAAGTGCTTAAAAAGGAATGAATATTAAATCAATCTCATTTATAGAGATTTACCTTTTTTCAGAGAGATCCACCTCAGGACTTAAAACATTTTTTGAGGGATATATTTCATGATGAATTGGAATGTAGCTAATGGAACAACTGTTGAAGCACATGTCTCTTGCTTCTACATTTTGTTTTCTTTCAGCAAAAGACCTAAGATAAATGCTTTATCTTTCAAAGTTATTACTGCCTGATAAATGTGTTGACATAAAAAGGTAAAATACAAAAGGAAAAATACAAATATTCCATACTGATAGAAAAAGTACCAACTATGCAGGGATTGAAGACACACTGGTACTTCTCATAACATCAGCAGATCCCAGCAGTTTCTCCTGACTACCTACTTGCAGCCACTCTTGTATGCTAAAAAGAAAATGAAAACCCTCTGAGAAGGCACAATATACAATGGAAGGTCAGGGGCAAATCCCAGCAAACTGTGTGCTGCGACTTATACAGGAATGAACACCTTCAATGCCAATTACTTCTCCTTTGGGGATACCACCAAGCTGGACACACATGGGCTCACATTAATTGATTCAATTTCTAGCAACCTTGTTAGCCAATTCCATCCACAAATATACCAAGCTCTACCTTAAATTAATTTTCCATCTTTGTTGTTGGATAACCATGAGTTCTCCTAGTTCCAGCAAAGCTTAAGCTAGTCAACACCAACATCGATGTTAGCATTAGGTTTCACGAACACTCTGAAATGCATAAAAACCATGGTCAAACAAAGAAAAACAAGAATATACATTTTCTGCTTGCACTCACCCTTCCTGAGCATTAATCCCTTAAGCACTCCCACCCATGGCTGTCCTCTTCATGAAAGATCCCCAAATACTCTCATATGAGCAGACACACAAAGAATGCCTAGTTTTCTTTGCATTTCTTTGTAAACACAAAAATTTCATTCTCCCCTCAGCATACACAAACATGCATACACAGTCCTGACTGGCCTCAAGAGACCATATCTTGAAGCATAAGGGCAGCCTTCAATCTGCTTCTGGTACCTCTGCCCTTGGGAGCCATTTGCTGTAATCCCAAATCCTGACAGAAGCATACTCAAACTGCAGGCAGTTGAGAGGACCAGGTTTTCAGGCTCAGCAATCAGACTGGTTATAATCCATCGCAAGGCTCCATGACACCTAATCATGTATTCTGCAGCTGCTGAAGAGGGGAATTTTGCTTCACAGAAGAACTGTGATTATCCTTCATAGGCAAAGTCTGCAGACTTCTCACAGGACAACAACTGCAAAACCTGAAGTCCTGGGGCCTTAACTCAGACAATCTGACCGTACAAGAACTAATCACTTCAAGGTATGTATGTCCCATTAGGGCAATAAAAAATTATTTACACAAAGGGTCATATCCCTACACAAATCTGCAGGCTTAAAATGAGCAGACGATGATACTGGAAACTGATTTTCTTCCTAATTCTTCTTCCTCTTTAAGTAATGAATCAAGCCATGATTTCTACTTATATGAAAAAAGTGCATTAATTTTATTCATAATACTGTTGTAGATATCAATAGTCATTTCATGAATATGTATTTTATTTTTATTTAGCAGAGAACACAAACTGGCCAAATCGGCAAACCTTGTGTTTAAACATCTTAATAATAGAACTGTTTATTTTCCACAAAACTGGATTCAAATTTGACATTTAGTACAGACGAAACTAAGGCTGTTGCTTTTAATGCAAGCACTTGGAGGAGAAAAGGCCTCATCCCAGCCTTTACCCTGTCCCCATAATGCAAAGCTTTCCAGAGGAGAGACAATACTGGGGCCAGGCAGCACAGCAATCCATGGGAAGCACACAGCCTTTGAAGCCAAGCCAAAGCCAATCTCTGTCGCTGCCAAGAGCTTTCTGTTAAAACAAGTTAATTAGCATCAGGTCTTGTTGCTAACCTACCTTGTCGAAAATATTTCAGAGCCGAAAGAAGATATTTAGGGTAGTTACATTCTGAAAACTATGACTTAAAATGGAAGTGGTGACACATCTTGAATTAAGGCTGCGAGTAGCACCGTGATAGCTGTATGAGCTTTCAAGCACAGTTTTGGCAATTTAGGAACAATGGTGGAGAGTAATGGTAAAGTTTAAAAGCTGTCCAGACAATATGAGTTTCTGAAGATTGTAGAGGACACCAAACAGAAGATAGCAAGACACATGAGCTTCAGCAACAGCTACTTGCAGTCTACGAGTCCAGCCTGCCTCAGATCATTGAAATTTACCATATAATAGGGAAATCTCTCAGTGTGGAAGCAACTATAAACACAAATGATTCTTACTAACCCAAGCTAGGTTTCTAATGCTAGGGTGCTGTGCTCATAGCTCATGACGATTTACTCGAACATTGGCCACTGCGAAACAGATTTTGCATGCATTGCACAGAGAGTAGGCAAATATGAACCCATAAAGCCTACATGAGTTTTAGTGGAGAAAAATGGTCTCACTATGCTGCATGGTAGGTGAGGTTAATAAGGTTCTTCCCCATGTTGTTAAGTAAACAGCTGGACTTTTTCTGTGCTGTATTTCTTCCTCGCTGAAAAATGGAACTCTCCACTCTCCCACTGGCCGAAAACTAGAACGAGCTGCTTGTCTTGTTCACTTTTAACAGTGAACTCACCTGTACATAACAACGCAGTCATTTTAGACCTTCACTATTAAGGACCTATTCTGTGCTATTAATATTTTCTGCCAAGAAAAGTGACGCTTTAAAAGTACATAGTTTTATAAATGCGTATGAATTTTATTCATTGAGCTAAAGACTTCTAACAGACAGCAGATGAGAGTATGTGCAATAAGGTATTGTTTTCTCTAAAACAGAAATTTACCTTTCTTCCAGTATAGTCAATGTTTGGATTTTTTTAACCAAATGAGTAATAATTTATTTTAAAACTCATCCAAATGCAACACTAATAAACCACACTAAATGGAATACTAAAACTATTTTCCTGTATGGTCTTAGAAAAATGTAGAAGACCTGCATCTTAATACTTTAAGCCTCTCCATACAAACAATTTGATGCAGGTACTTCTTGATGCCAAGTTTAGGGCTGACCCAGCTCAGCCGTGCACCAGTGAAAACGAAAGAAGACAGAAGCCAGGCTCTTGTCACATATGCCCAGTGACAAGACAAGAGGAACTGGTACAAATCAGAATACAAGAAATGGCTTTTAAAGGCACAAAAAAAAAAAAAAAAAAAAGTGTTTTGCTGCAAGGATGGTTGAGTACTGGCATAGGTTACCCAGAGAGGTTGTGAAGCCTCCATCCTTGGAGATAATCAAAACACAACCGGACACAGTGCTGAGCAATTAGATCTAGGTGGCCCTGCCTGATCAGGTTTTTGGACTAGACAATCTCCAGAAGCCCCTTCCTACCTCAACTGATTTGTCATTCTACTAAATTTCTTGGGATAACTGATGATCCTTTTGTATGTTTGTTATCACCTCAGCTCTTCTTCTAGCCTAAATAATGAAGCCAACAAACAAGCCTTCTGGCTTTCCTCTGACTTAGAAACACCTTGATGCTTTTGACTGTGCCAGAACTGTAAATAGGGCGGTGTCATGTGAAGGAAGTGAAAAAAGAAATGGGGCTTTAACATCTTGCTATAAGTTGGGGGAGGGGAGAAATAGTATGGGAATAGATTTATTGTATCATCAAATTATACAAAGAACAATCAAGATAAGAAGAAGAACATGAACTCAAACACTTAAAGCTAAGAAATATTTCCATCTGTTATGCCAGTGACATTTAACAGGATGTCGATACTAAGCCTGGAATTTCTCACAGTCACATAAACAGGACTACATTTTGGCTTCCATCCCACATTAATTTCCAAAGCTTTCCAGGTATGTCCAGCAGAACTTCATGCCAAACTCTTAAGCAACTCCCTCTCATGCACTTTATTTTGGTGTAATATAAAATAATAATTTCCTTTTCCCTCACAAAATTTTCTCCTATACCCATTTTCCACTGAATAATCAAAAGAAGCAAATAATTTTCAATGTCTGACCGAGAAGCAGAAAGCTAAGCATGTGAATACTTACTAGAAGTAAAGACATGGAATTCTCTCATACAAAACTGAGGCTTTTTTCCTACTTAAGGACAGTGATACTGCGTAAAAAAAATCCTGAAAAAATCAACAAATAATAACAGCTTTCTGACACACCCAGTAAAACAACAAGTGAGCTTCTATTATGGTATAAATGATAGTTGCTCACAACTACACCAGTATTCATTAAACTCAGTTTACAGCAATTTACAAGATGGGTGATATATCCGACTGTTGACATCTGTCAACCAGGAATTACAAAGCAGTTTAATAAGTTGAAACATTATTGACAAGCAATAGAATTTGGCAAATAGTATTTCTCCTTTGAAAACCACAGCTCTGAGCCATGGAGAACTTCAACAACAAGAAGCCAGAGTATCATTAAATTATTCTTCTGGAATAAAGTCTCACTTGACAGTAGTTTTATTCAAGGCATGTAGGATAAACACCATCAGTTGATACTTCTCTTAACTCCAAAGCTGTGGATGCAGCTAGATTCACAATTTCATTGCTCAAATGTCTCCTTTTCATACATTTCAATGTTGAAAAAGCCAAATTTGTTCCAGTACATACATCTGATCTAGAGCTAAAAACTACAACTACCACAAGTTATGTTGCATTCGGAGCACAAGCAAATAAGAAGTGTGAATCATAACGTGACCCCTTCAGCAATTTCACTGGGAGTAGTATTCTTCTGGCACATTTCACAAGCCTAAAACTAACTTCAAAATGCCTACCAGGAAGACCAGACCATTCACCTCTATGTCAACAGGAGGCATTCAGTACTGCTGTGTTTGGACCTATCACACTACTTGCCTCCTAATGGAAACTTAACAGGCTCTGGGCTTCAGGACAGTCATTAATATCACAAATTTATGAGAAGTGTTTCTCCTACTCTTTTACCTATTCCATTACTCCAAACAGCTTCAATGTGTCAGACGTTCTTACTTATCAAACTCTGTGGCACCCTGTCTTACCAGCAACACATTCGAACGTCACAGCTGTAATTTTTAGTTGTGTCGCGAGACACGTGGCACTCTGCATTTAACATTTCCACAAGGTTAAAAGGCTCCATATGATCGATCAAATATATCACGTCACAGCAACATTTCTATCTCTCTGTGTTCCAGTGGCACTTCATCTGCTATTTAAAAAAATATTAAATTCGGAAATCCCCAAACACCTGATCTGTTATGGTGGAAGTTTAATTAGACCTAAAACTCGTTTGAAAGAGTCAGCAATATCTTTTCTGAAGAGCATTTAGGTACACTCCATTTAATAATAACATGACATGAAATAGGTAATGAAATTATTACTGTAGGAGTGAAAATTGTTTTAAAAGAAAGACTATTATTCATTCTGAATACCACATTTAAGTGACTGGCATTGCATTAATAATTATAGTAGTTATCACTCTCCATTGAAGAGAAAATGTATTCAGATTACTAGCCCTATTATATTATACCAAAAAGAAAATGAAGACAGATTTAACAAATGTTACTGCTGAGTTGGGGTAGTTATTTGCCAAATTCTATTCCCATTATTAGTAGCCAATTTGTTTTGAAGTCACTGAAAATCTGGGTAAGAAAACTTATTCATACAAAGATAATTTATTGATAGAAAGCCAAATAAACACGGAATGAATTAAAAAAAAATATATTTTGCATCTCTTTTTGTTGTTCACCTTATTCTGTCTGTCCCAAATATAATAGACATTAAGAAAAATTAAAAGCTTATTCTAGTTTCCATTGTTTTCTGACAAATAAAGCTTCTATCTAGGAGAAATGGAGATTAAAAAAAATGCTGTTTCAAGTTCCATTTCCTATCAGAAACATTTAGATAAACTCGAAGTGCCTTTACCTTAGCAAGCTCCTTGAAATAACCATTTCCCATGATGACCACCCTAGTTTCCCTGGGACTGGAACATGTCTGTAGTGCTTCTCCCACTTGCCCATTAGACTGCTTGGTAATCTTTCAATAGTTGTAATGCCAGTAGGTCACAATCAAAAGAATGACTGTCTTGGATACATGCTGAAATTCCATCCAGAGCAAAGCAACATATCTACTACAAAAAGAAAAACCAAAGAAAAAAAAAAAAAAACCAACATTGTCTAAAAGTTATTGGTTGCACCCACAGCAGTTATTCACTAATGCAAAATCCAGTTCTTCCAAAAAGAGAGCTAGTTCATCATCATACTAGAAATTATATGAAGCAGATTCAGCCTATCACACCTAACAAACCTGTCTGGAGCTAGTTCTTACTTCTGGTACAGACAAAAGTGAGAACAGAAGTGCCCCATTTTGCCTTTTCTATGCACGTATGCATTTTCTAACTACCCTTTGTGCTTTTTTTCTCACCAAAGGTACTATAGCCCCTCCTCCACTGTAAAAATAAGGCTCCTTAACACACAGCCACGAGGTTCATTATACACAAAAAATCCTCTCATTATGTACATTCTGGAAAGTCAGTTGAAAAAAATCCTTGTGTGGGTCACTCCTCACCTCCTTCACTACTGTATATTAAAATGGATTCAGTGCCCAGATTTACCTGTCCAGTTATTCATTTCTAAGGCACAAGAATCAATGAAGATAAGAAGACATAAAGACCATGTTTTAAAACCCCAGGCAGAAGACCATGAGCTGAACAATCACACTAAAGCCAAGGTGCCCATTTCTGGATAGCTGGCAAAATAATCCCATCACTGCTCAAATTCTGGACCTATCCAAGAAATTAGCATATCTATTCACATAGTTACCAGAATGAGTTTGGTATTTTCAGAGGGTTTTTTTACCCCCCTTTTTTTATTGAAATATTTGCTGCTTTGATCATTCAAAGAACTTTTTCATTTCAAATATTCAAGACACACACCTTCATTATTTTAGCATTTCTCTCTCTTTAGCAGCATTGCTGTGAAAGGATTTTTTTTTTTTTTTTTTTTTCTATTCACATAGTTACCAGAATGAGTTTGGTATTTTCAGAGGGTTTTTTTACCCCCCTTTTTTTATTGAAATATTTGCTGCTTTGATCATTCAAAGAACTTTTTCATTTCAAATATTCAAGACACACACCTTCATTATTTTAGCATTTCTCTCTCTTTAGCAGCATTGCTGTGAAAGGATTTTTTTTTTTTTTTTTTTTTTTTACATCCTGAGTGCCAGAGACACTACTACATCTCCCAGATGAAAACCTTCCAGCAGCATCAGGAACTTAGCACTCTTGGTAAAACATCTGCTGGAGACAGTTAACCTTGACAGTCTTGTGAGTAAAAATATTAATATCAAAACCAGCCTACGCTGCAGGCATATGTGCCTGCTGACGTTCCTGTACAAAAGGTCTTCACCTCAGACTCTGTCTGTCTTCATTACCACGTCAAACAGATCGCTGAACTGAGTAAACTCATGTTTCAACTCATACTACAGTGATTGGGAAACAGCCTTGAGCACAGAGCACACAAGGATGGCAAAATAATTTCTCTTAATACTCAAACAAAATTTTAATATAATTAAGGATCTTTTTGGTGGCTATTCCTTCACACAACACACACTTTGTGCCATAATTATACTAAAGAGCCCCTCATACATCTGCATGGACTGTTCACAGCAGCAATACATTCCTCTTGTGTAAGGCTGCCAGCAAGTTACACAAACTCTTTTCCTCCTCAAAAACTTATTTTACTGCAACCGGTAACTACTCTTGCAAAGAATAGTTCTGTTCTAATTTCTGACTAGTTAATAACGTTCTGATCTCAGTGAGATATTTCAATGAAAGAGCATTTCTCCTGCTCTGAGTTTTCAAAGTGAAACAGTCATTTAAACCTTGCAGATGGAATTGGGACTGCTTAGCTACAGTCAATGGAGCCAAGTCAAAACTGAGTGCTATGCAAAAGACTTCATGCAGAGAGACAGCACGTAGGACATTGTTCCCAATTCTCTCATGTATGGAAAAGGAAAGTCCCTCTCTACACACAGGTAACCTACAATGTTCTCTAGAAGAGCTGAAAGACTCATACAGGTCTGCCAGTTGACATCACACCAGCCAGCTGGGACTCAACAGCAGAATCTGAGATCACTGGCACTAGATAATTCGGCTCCCACAGGATGGCTAACATGCATGGGGCCAGTGACAAGCCTAAGCACTTGTACAGCAGCCCAGTGATACCTGGACAACATTTACATGCACATCTTATTTGCAGTGTAAAGAAGATGCATCATGGCACAAATTACAGAAGCACAGAAGAAAAAAAATTTGACTAGGCTTTCTAAGTAGCAGAGCAAAAGCAACTGATTTTCCTTGCAGAGATGCCTTTTAAAGTGTTTTTCGTTTTTTTGGGGGTGGGGTTGGGTTTTGTTTGTTTTTTTCCAGTGGTGTGTCTAAGGACAATACTTCTTTCTTCCTTTAAAAGTCCTTCCCTTGCCTGCATGGAGTCATACTTCATTAATTCAGAACAGTTGCTCTTTATAGAGAAAAGTTAACCATTGCACTTTTTCACACTGAAACATCTATCATTCTCCTCCACTTTTTTTTTTGTTTCAATAAAATTTAAAAGTAATCTAAATTGATAATATTTATTTGTACCTTGTCTAAAAAGAAATTGTTCCATTACTGCTGGTATTTGTGCCACTCGTTACAATTCACTTATTAATTCAGCAGAACAGAGTTCACCTTTGTAAGTTATGCATATTAATAACAGCCTATTACCCATGTCACCTTCTTATTAATCAATTAAGTCTAGTGTCCAAACCTTAAAACGAGCAGAAGAGACATATTTCTGCATAATGAATTCTGTAAAAAAGCCAATAAATGCTCATGAAGATTCACTACTTCTATCTACACAGCTATTAATAGAAGATACTCATGTTTATATAAGAAAACTCACCTACTACATTTTTTTAAAATTTGCCTCTACTTGAGCCTGAGATTTAATGAGCTTATCAAGACCATCGAGCATATCAGTTTGGGGTTTCTTTTTTTAACTCCTTGCACATCTCTTACTCCTGCTGAAATGTTGAGCCATGACTTCCATTTTTCTTCTCACATACAACTATCATTCTGAAATTAATGAACCTTCTCTGGACAACTGCTATCAGAACACACATGGCTTGAACATACTGGTACAAGTTTCAGGCAGCCTGAGCACATGACACCATCTTCTCTAACCTGAGTAGTCTGTTTTGTTTGTGGTATTTGACATCCAGGGTGTTTCACCCTTTAGTGCTGCTACTGTAAGACTCCCCTAGAGAGCTCTAAATTCTGCCTGTTTTCTCCTTGCTTCCCCAGAAAGCTTTAAATATCTAACCAGGGACAGTCACCCAAGTAATAAAAACAATGGACTTCTCCACTTGAGGAACACACTGAAATACTAAATGGTAATACACATCAGTCCATAATGGACATTTTTCTGGTTTTGTTTTTTTGTGGGTTCCCCACCCCCTCCCCCCTCTCTCTCTCCTGGGGAATTCTTTGTTTTCCTCAATATCAAAACATTGAAACCTGTCTTATCTTTTTTTCTATTTTTTATTGATATTTATACTGAAAATTACATTTCCAAATTAACACAACTAACTTTTAAAAATTTGCCACTCCCCATTATTTCTCCTTCCCCATATCTAAATTATCCAACAACCACAACAAAATTTATATATCCTTTCTATTTCCTCTCAGCTGCATTTTGAACAAATTTTTTACTGGCCAATGAATACCGCATTTCTGTTGCTTTTCATGCATTTGAATGGATTTCCATGTATGAAACATACACATGACAGGAAAACACTACAGCCCTGACTCAGAAGAGCATACAAGCACATTAAACAGGTACTTATCTGTACAAGCACAAACATGAAAAGGCACAACATCAGAAGGTATGACAAATTCAGAAGAAGAAACAGCTGAATGAATATAAAATATATAGAAGATGAAATCTGGTTGAGGTCAAGATTTTTTTGGAGGATATTCCAGAAGTTCTTTATTATTATTTTCAAGCTTTTCAGAACCTATTTTCAGACCTTTTTTCAGGCTAAAATATTGCTACCATCTTCCATGAGAAAAAGATAGGTCTCTTGATAAAGGTGAAGTATTTTTGGCACAAGCACACACTATAAATATTTCTATTTCCCCTGTGTTTATTTAGATACCTCACTGGATTATTTATAAACTAGCATAAGTCTTTCACATGGAGCATAGATACAGAGGTATAAATTGGCTGGCAGCTTCTCTTACATAGAAGAGCTTGTAAATCTTGATTTGTGTGACAAAAATCATAAATGATTACCCTGGATTTCACGTGGCCAAAACAATAGGATCCAACACATCATTAATCACCTTGCAGAGACTACTTGTTAAAAAATTCTAAAGCTTGCTTTATGAATAGAAAACTATGGAGCAGGATTTCACGACTAGCAAATAGAAGCTGTAGAACAAAAAATATTCCAGCTTCCCACCCAACTCCCTGGTGGACTACTGCTCTATCTAGCATCACTATTGTTACACAATGATTTAAATATCAACATCAAATAGCTTCAGTCTACCCTGCCTGGCTTCACAATTCTCTAAGCTCCCAAGACTTCTGTCACAGGGAACTACTTTAGTCACTTGATCCTTTTAGCAGCTACACAAAATAACAAAATGGATTAAGAATGCTTAAAAAAAAAAAAAAAAAAGTAATCAGGACTACCCAAAACGTTAATATGTAATCATGTTCACAATTCTCTGCTGACCACTTGCCCAATATGAAATGATACTATCATTAACAGCCAGACCAGCAGCCAAACTCCTCTCTCCACTCCCACATCACACACCAGAGATCCAAAGTGCCAGACAACCAGAGGGAAGAACAAGTCAATGCACTCACCCACCACAGCAGACATGAAGAAGGGAGCAAGCTGGGCAAGCAGCCAAGCTGTGGGCAATGGTGGCAGCCAGGCCATGAGCCCAGTTATGCAGTAGGGACTCAGAGACAGCTTCATGTTCTGGCCCTGCCATCCTGGGAACTCCACTTGCCATAAAGATTCAGGAAGGCTTTCCAATAGCCAGAATCCTCACACAGCACAGACTATATAGGCAGACCTCCCAACCCCCTTGCAAGCAGAGTCAGCTTTTATAGAGGTGGCTTGTTGCCCCACCTCCAAGTTAATGTGGAAGGTGTACCTAGTGGTGATCTCCTAATCAGTTCCCACCCAAGGCTGGCCAGACCCTGGGTGAAAACCAATCAGGAGGGTCTTTCTTGCCTGGTTGTGGACATCATTCAATCCTCATTCAGAGCTGGGGGTTTAAATCCCAGCATTTCAACAATTCACTGGTAAACACACATTTCCCAGATTTCTGCATCTAGAAATACATGATCTCCTAAACATTAACCATTTCTACCATTTTCAAAAACTCTTACAAAGTAGTATTACAGTTAAGAAGAAAACATAGGACAAGCATGAATAGGAATAAAGGTTGGATAATCTCATCCAAGGCAATTTCTTGTTAATCTGTAGCTCTCCAGTTAGAGAAGTATAATATGAACTTTAAATCCTAAAGACTGTTTGTAACTCCACAGAATTTGTGAAGATACAAAGAGACAAGAGCAAAGGAAGGTTTAATGTTTCATACTTAGAGTTTCAGCTCTGTCTTATTAGAATCTGTTCCGGCCAAACCAAGCACTGAACTGAACTGAACCTACACTAAAACTATACCAAATCTTCCCAATTCCCATTTAAACTTATTACATTTTTGTCTCTTTGGTATGGACACTGGAATATCTTACTCTTTTCTTTGTAGCAGCCTATTTGAAGTCTCCTGTGTCTTTCTACCTTACCCTGTTCCCTAATACAAGCAACCTTAGATGCTTTATTCTTTTCCATAGGCCATCATTTCTAAATTTCTGACTACTTTGGCAATCTGGACTGTCTCCATTAGTCCACATCTTTCTTTGTTCCATAATAAAAACAAATTCATGCTTACGAGAACAGAGCTTATGAGGGAAAAGCTACACCCACATACCCAGAAAACTTGATCACAGTAAGTCATTACCTTCTTCCCTGTTTTTCCCTTTTTCCAGAGATACATTATTAGTCATCAGGCAGGAGCACTTTAGGTACACTTGAGAATTTGACCAAGATGACCAATGAAAAGATAATACTCAACAGGAATTTATGCAGCAAATGGAAGATGCAATGTGCCTGGGAATGTTCATGCCAATGCCCTGGGAAGAAATGGGTAATACTCAACAGGAATTTATGCAGCAAATGGAAGATGCAATGTGCCTGGCCCACTCGTTCATGCCAATGCCCTGGGAAGAAATGCACCATCACCTATTCCTGTTCCTGCATGACAGCCACTGACTCATCCTGAGGTGGGACTTTGCTGCTGACCCCACTGGAGAGCCTCTCAGAAATAGTGCACCAGGATGAGGAGGGAAAAAGTACACTGGTAAGGCTCAAGGGGTAGAGGTTCAGGTAAACTCAGGAGGGAGAAATACTGTGGTGCATTTAGGGTCCAGGCTAATACGAACAGGTATTTTTTATTTTCCATTTTTTTCTGTGGTTGTGTTAGGTATTGTTGAAAGGGAGTAATTTGGAAATATTTGTGTAGCTGTTCAACATACAACTTTTGTGCCTGAGATCATGTTTTACAGAAAAACAACAGCTTACAAACCACAACACAAAAGTCATATAAGCTCTCTAGTATTTTCTTCATAACGTTGGAATTCTACAATTCTAATTAATGAAAACAGTATCTTTTATGATATCAGTCTATCTGAATACTTAGTTTTAGTCCTAGTCCTTAAGCTACAATTTTTTCAAGTTAATTGACTTCACAGTTTTTTACAAGCTTACATAAATAACCAGAAAAATAAGATTTTTTTTTTTCCTTTTTAATGCATTCATCAGTTATAGGGTTAAAGATGTTGACACTCACATGGTCAGAAACTGGCTTCAGCATCCACTGAGGTAAAGGAGAAAATTATGTCTTTTCACATTGTTGTTCATTTTGCCTAGTTCCAGACTAATCAAAACATAAGCTCTACAACAGCCAAACCTTGGAAGCCTGTATGTCCTCAGGGGTCAAAATCATGAAACATTAATTTCACTGCAAAGACAGATCTTCCAGTGTTTACAAACATTTGAAAAGGTAATAAAACCTACTACATTTAAGAACAAACTTAATTAAAGAAATCCATCAGTATGAGGTAACACACCACATAAGCATCCACCAGTCAGCAAAGCAGCAAAACTTCTGGTTCTCACAACCATTCTCATCTGCTGGAAACTATAATACAAGTATGGAACAGTCACACATTGCATGACTGGGTCAGAGTCCCACTGGCAAGACCTGTTGCTTTGAAATTTAAAGCAAGGGTTTTTGTTTTTTTTTGGTTTTTGTTTTGTTTTGTTTTGTTTGTTTGTTTGTTTTTGTTTTTGGTTTTTTGTTTTTGTTTGTTTGTTTGTTTATGACATTTCCAATGGCATTTAGTCAAATGATCAATCTCTTTCTAGTGTGCTACAAGACAGTTTTCTCTGAAATGGGTGAAGCTATTAACTGGAGTTGAGCAAATGGAGTTGGCTTCCAGATTCTGGAAAAACAAAATAGCAATGGGCAGCTGAACTTCAGAAGCAGTTTCTCCCTACTGCTTTGTTTATTCTGACAATATTTGGAAGGTAGTTCTTGGGCTCTGACAGGAAGTCTGTATTTGTTCTCTAGCCTCTTTGCTACTGCTGAACACTACATTGCAGTAACTTGCCCTGTTCAGACCAGTGCATACATTGGTCATCCCCCCCAAAAAAGTCAGCTTGCATGGATACAAACCACAGTGATGCCCACATCCATGTGGAGAGGGTAGCTTAGAATGCAATGAGGAAGCCAAGGGGGCCTTTACAGCATGACCATGTTGTCCTTCATTTAATCTCTGAACCTGTTTCTTTCAAACACACCCTATAAAAATAACATCCTTCTCAATTACTTTCAAAGTTACAAGAATATTTTTACTTCCCACAGATGCAGACTAGATATAATCCAAAGAAAGAGAAATTCTCTTAGCACAAAAGAAAACACAGTGGTCGTGAATGAAAGCAACTCAGTGTCCACTGTGATCTTTGCTTCTGATTACACCAGATTGCCTGATCTAGAGATACTGAATTCATCACAAAATTTTTCAGGGAAACACAAGGACATTACTAATGGCTACCTACAAGCACATCTATACCATGCAATGGAGTATGGTGAACAAATTGTGGAGCTAACAACAGCCCCCACTGACTAGGTGAACAGTTTCACCAAGCACTACAGTCTTACATCTTAAATATACACACAGGATAGGATGATAAATGCTGAATTTTAGTATACCCTAATTCAGGGTATTAACTGTACAATTTTAATAGATGTGGTTTACTGTAATTATTTCATTTAAGGGCTATATATCCTGTATGAAAGTATTTCCTGTACATGAAAGCATGAGTCTACTATCTACAATGACAAAAAGTTCTTGAGGTTTCAGGCTTCTGTTCCCCGGGAAGACACAGACTGAGTAAATTATGTAAGAGCTGCACCTGTATAACCTCCTACCCCTCCCGACACAGAGAGCTGCATTCATTTCCTCAAAATGAACAGGGGCATGTAGCAGCAAAAAGGAGATGTTTAATGAAGAAAAAGACAACAGGCAAAATTCAGTCCTAATAGTTACTCCTGTCAGAAATTCACATAGCAAAACTAGAATTGGCAGTTATGAAATTTGTCCATCTTCATAAAGTAAAAAGAAACTAAACAGAACTACCGTGCTGAGGAAATGGCCTCAAGTTGTGCCAGGGAAGGTTTCGATTGGATATTAGGAAGAATTTCTTCACTGAGAGAGTGGTTTAGGCACTGGAACAGGCTGCCCAGGGAGGGGGTGGAATCATCACTGGAGCTGCTCAAAAAATGAGTAGATGTAGCACTTGAGGCTATGGTTGAGTGGTTAGGGAAATGTTGGGACGGAGGTTGGACTTGATGATCCTAGAGGTGCTCTCCAGCCACAGTGACTCTATGGTTCTGTGCTGCACAGGCAGGCCGTGCTTCCCCCTTCACACCACTTGAGCGCTGCATCCTGCTCCCAGGCTTCCCGCGGAGCCCCTGCCTCACTTCCCCTTTGAACCACCACTATCTGCGTACCTTTCACAAAGAAAACGGCAACTACACTCCAAATGGAAACCAGCACATTATTGTTTCATGTAGAAAAACAGCTTTTAAGGTTGCTGATGCTCTGGTGTGTCTCTTATTCTATCACCAAGACATGCCCTGGAAGATACCTGCACAGACCTCCAGGCCCACCCTGACAGCTGTCCATGCCAGCTCCTTCAGCACTACTCTCACTGCCCCAAATGGCAGAGGACAAACAGACCTCACCCTTTGGTCCTTCTGCATGTGACCACCAAAAAACCACAAGCCTGCTTTTTACTACAAGAATTTATCTGTTGGTTCTGAACACATCCCAGCCTCAAGTCAATCCTCCCGCATGTTGCAGCCATCCTAGCCTCTGCTCCCTGGCTTGCAAGGGCAGAAGATGGGGTGTGCTGGAGGCAACAGGAATCACTGATGCTGAAGTAAGAGATTTAGAGGTCTGCCTCAACAGGGCTCATGCAGCCACAGCACATCCCAAGAGCATGCTATAGCTCTGCTGTGCACTCGACAGGCACAGCAAACAAGGAGGGAATTCCACACAAAAGAATTTAAAAAAAAATTTAAAAAAATCACATGATAGTTATGTGATATTATAAATAGCAATTATCATACAATCATGGAATTATTAAGGTTGGAAAAGACCTCTAAGATCATCAAATCCAACCATCACCCAGCACTACCATGACCATTAAACCATGTCCCCAAGTGCCACATTATTAAGACACACTAGAATAGAATTAAAATTATTTTACTGACTTCCTAAAAAAAAAGAACTCAAGCTCTCTAAAACTACACTTGACTTTGATGAGGTCACAAACTTGACAGCAAATTGCATTGGGAACTCATTACTATCTCTATTGCAGTATCAATTTGGGAAGCCCCTAACTGATACCAATGCTCCTGCCACACAATCCAAAATGTGCACAAGTCAAATACGTGTGTACATATGGAAACAGCAGCTTGTGCTTACGCAGGATTTGCAGCTGAAAGAGGCCAGGGCAAGGAGCAGAGCAGAAAAGTACTGAACACAGGCAGTGAGGGGCTTGGAAGCAAGTATCTAAGGAGTAGAGTGGAGGGAATTCCACACAAAAGAATTTAAAAAAAATTTTTAAAAAATCACATGATAGTTATGTGATATTATAAATAGCAATTATCATACAATCATGGAATTATTAAGGTTGGAAAAGACCTCTAAGATCATCAAATCCAACCATCACCCAGCACTACCATGACCATTAAACCATGTCCCCAAGTGCCACATTATTAAGACACACTAGAATAGAATTAAAATTATTTTACTGACTTCCTAAAAAAAAAAGAACTCAAGCTCTCTAAAACTACACTTGACTTTGATGAGGTCACAAACTTGACAGCAAATTGCATTGGGAACTCATTACTATCTCTATTGCAGTATCAATTTGGGAAGGCCCTAACTGATACCAATGCTCCTGCCACACAATCCAAAATGTGCACAAGTCAAATACGTGTGTACATATGGAAACAGCAGCTTGTGCTTACGCAGGATTTGCAGCTGAAAGAGGCCAGGGCAAGGAGCAGAGCAGAAAAGTACTGAACACAGGCAGTGAGGGGCTTGGAAGCAAGTATCTAAGGAGTAGAGTCTCAGTTCAGTCGGATTTCACTCAAATACTTTAATTTCAAGAAAAGCTTTACATACTGAAAGCAAGTGTATTTCAGCTGTATCAAGCATTCAGAAGCAAAACTGACAGCTCTAGGCATACAACAGTGATTTCCTAGAATATCTCACAAAAGTCTGAACACCTTAATAACACACGTGGCCTATACAGAAATCACACAGAAATTGCACCAATTTAGCTAAACTGGTTTGCAAATTTACTTATTTACACCACAGTTACCCTCTGCTGCACTCTGTTAAGTGTGGTAAAATCGGTTTGGAAGCCAAAATAAGCTAAAGGAGCACTGAGCACTCCTAACCCTATTGAACCAGCCATACAAGCTTGCTATACTGTTTAGGTAAATAAACTTGAGCAATCAATTTAGTTAAATCGGAGTCAATTCTGTATTTAGGCCACAAATACGATCTACTCTTCTTCTACTTCACACATTGCTTATTTCTCAGTAGTACAGCTTACGTGGAAATAAATGTATCATAATGAAATGGAGAGCACAAATGCCTATTTCAGTCACACATATGGCAGGATTATATTTAAAATACTCAGAAGGGGATATATGCTGTCAAAATCTATGCATCTCTCAGCCATTTTTAATCATCTAGGTCTGCATTTCTAATTATTAATAAGATGGTAACATTAGATTCCTAATTTTAGGTGCTCTGAATTGCACGTCCTGGCCACCTAGCTGAAAAATTATATACCACAACATCTGAGAACTTTTCAAGCAGAAACTGTATAGAGGATTCGGTGGATCCTCTAATAGATCCACAAACAGGAAAAAAAAAAAAGGCAGGGGCAGCTCTCCCTGAAGTTTTAAGTTTACTAAGTCTAACCACGTTTGAAAAGAGGAAAATATTGTTCATTACATTTAACAGTGCTGAGCTATGACTTCGCAGATATTTTTTTACTTTTTTTTAACAACTAAAAGGGGGGAAAAAAGAACAGGATGGACTCTGCCCACATACTCTGTTTTGCAGGATCAGATATCTGAGCCTGTGTGAGATGTACCGCTAGTTCTACAGATGTAAAGACACGTACTTACGGAATGGAGCCTTGCTGATGAGTCTTTCTACAGAGGAGCAATGGGTTAGTTCAATTTAGTAAGTTCTCAGGTGATTTAAAAAAAAAAAAATAGGAAAAAAATAAAGAGTAGACAAGTGAATTAGGAAAAATGCAAAATAACCAAAAGAAAATTTGTTTGCTCCAAACATTAACAGGTTTGTGAAATAAGAATGATGATGATTCATTTACTTGGATAAAAAATGTTTAGAAAAATCTATATTTAGTGCAGAACTAGAACTGCCTCTGATTCTGCAAATCTAGGTAGTTTTCCTTTCTACACAATTATCAATAAGACATTCTAAAGCAAACCTCTGATGAAAGCTGTCATAAAATCATCATTCACACATACCAATTTTTGTATGTTTTGTTGTTCCATTTCTTCCTGTTTGTTCCAAAATAATTCCAATTTTCATAAAGTGGTCTGATTATGAACACAGACAAAGCAGTTTATCAAGACTGCCTGACACTTCAATTTCCATCATTTATAATTGAGGGAAGGGGGTACTGCAAATCTCCAAGCTGCATTTTCAATTTTTACTGCTCTTCCTCTGCCTTTCTGAGTCTTCATCTTAATTGAATGGATAAAAGATAAGTCTTCTGAACCCAGTAATAAAAATGTATCCTGAAGGTCAAACAACACAGTATTTTATGTTCTTCCAAGTCACTTGTTCTGCTCGTTTTTGTCTCTCATTCTCCATATCAAACTAACATTAGATAATCACATTAGCAGTGCTATCTTTAAAGACAGAGAATTGATGACACAATGTCCTGGATTGAGCTAGAACAGAACCGATTCTCTGTTCAGTGACTTTATTTTCAGCTAAGTCTCTTCTAAGTGACTGCACTTTCTGAAATTAAAAGCATATTTTTTCAGTTTTTTTTTTTTTTTTGTCTGTTCTGCTTCTAGAACAGACAGCTCTTGATATTTGTAGTTAGTACTACAGATTGGTCTGCAAAAAGGCTTTTGATTATACTTGCTTCTACAGAGACCAAATCCACTGCTAAATCTTGTGTACCGCACAGGAGCGTGATAACATAAAGGGTCACAAGCAAATAAACAGGTGGCTCTTGTGGGGAGGAGCAGACTAGACAGGTAACCAAAAGCTGACCAAAAAAGTATTCCATTCCATGTAGATTATCATTCTCAGCACAAAGCTGAGGGATCACCAGGGTCAACACTTCTACTATGACCAGCGTCTGAGAAGGGCTCTGTCCTTCTGGCTTGGATCCCAATCTGGGAGTTACTGATCTAGTTTCTGAATCCAGTTCCCATCTGCCACTCAGTCCAGTCTGGACTCTGGGGAAGTTCAATACTGGGTTTGTGTATATATTTTTTTTTTTTTTT
>NW_008612937.1:0-497 GCF_000691845.1 Merops nubicus
CTCCCCTCTCTGGCTCTGGGAACCCCCAGGGGGAGCCCCAGGAGCTGCTCAGCACCCTCCCGGGAGGCTCCATCTGCACATGGGACCCCCCTTCCTCCCAGCACCCACGGGTGGGAGTGACTGGTGGGCACTGGGAGGGAACTGGGAGAGAATTTGAGGGGACTTGGATGGAATGGGAAGAGGCTGGGCGATAGGGACTAGGAGAGCATTTGTGGGGACTGGGAGATACTGGGGGCATTGGGAGTGGATCTGGGAAGACTGGGAGGTATTGCTGGACACCGGGAGGGGATTTGAGGGTACCTGGGAGGAACTGGTGAGCACTGGGAGCTCTAGTCCTGGCACACGAGCCGAAGAGAGAATTTTTCCCCAAGGCTGTGCCATTTGATGCGGTGCAGGGCGGAGGTGTGGGGGGGAGGAAGCAAGCAGTCATCTTTAGCAGAGGAAGAAGGTCAAAAGTCCCAAAACCTCCATGCAAAAGTACAAGAGCTGGCACAGAC
>NW_008612937.1:598-1443 GCF_000691845.1 Merops nubicus
ACCCCCCGCCGATCCCTTGGACCATCTGGGACTTTGTAGTCCCAAAAGCCACCTTGATTTAACTCAGAAACGTCCTTATGTTCAACAGATGGGATCACAGTTACAAACTGGGCTAAGCTGCAAGGGTCACACCTCCACATGGTCCTGCTGGAAACCCTTTGGGTGACCCAATTGACCTCTGCCCCAGTGATATCAGGGGTACCCCCCCCAACTGAATGGCATCACCCCCATTTAATAGTACCTATATCAAGTGAAACAAAGTTAGACAAAAATTGAGAATTCTTGTGCCAGCCTGTGCCCACAGCATGTACAGCTGGGCGCAGTCTCACAGCCCTGGTAGGGGGTTGCTCTGTGACACCTGACTACCCTCATCACCTTCCATGGAGAATGCAAAAGCACTGCTCTGAACTGGAGGAGAAGGAATTCTCACTGCAGCCCCTCCAGCCTCTCTCCCACCCACCTCTCTGCCTGTCCATGCCTTTGAACAGACACACTGGCTTTCCATGTGGGGCTGGTGATCAGTTCCACTGGATCCCAACGACTCTTTTTGTCTGTGGGTTTGGATGGTGTGGGGTTATCTCCATGCAGATGTAGACACATGTATTTTAGTTTTGGGCACCCTCGAGTAAGCCAGTGTGAATTGCTGCTAAAATCCACCACCCATCAATCTGAACTTGCTGCAAAATCATGACTATATAACCTGCAGCTTATATTTAACATATATTTATGTACTTTATGTGCTTAATTTCTCTCATCTTCCACTGCTTATTATCTGTTCAGGTCACAAGGACCATCTCTAAATTCATCTTCTCAGATGCACTGTCCAGGCAAAGGCCTTTTCCATT
>NW_008612938.1:0-5541 GCF_000691845.1 Merops nubicus
TGTAGTCTTCAAAAGCCAGGAATGAGGCCTCGCTTCACACAGGGAATTTACTAACTTTTTGTATGAAGGTCTTCTCTCCAGCACAATGTAAGACATCTATTGTGGAGTCTTACAGGACGAAACACTGCGAAATCTCATTCTCATGGCAGCAAAGAGCTTTTAACCCTCCTAACCTCCTCTTTCTTTCAAGAAATACTGAAAAATATTTGGGAAAAGTATAATTTAAATCTAGTAGCTGATTTCAGATCAGATTGAAATGTAATAGTATTTATGATATGTAATGGTATGTAATAGTAAGTAGTTATGCAATAGTAGATAGAATAATTATATGGATCACACAAAACTTTCTTCCTAGCCACTAAGATAGAACAAAATAAAACAAGGATGACTCTTTCAGTACTTCTACTATTGTTAGGCTTCCAGACAGAGCACTGGGAACTCAGTACACAAAATAAGAGGAAAAGAATGTAGACTCAGAGTGTTTGGCAAGATCATGTTAAAGAACTTGATAAGGTTATGGTATGAATAGACTAATTAATCTAGATTAATTAATTAGCATTCACTGTCTTTAGTTCTTTAGATTATAGTTTTATTTTTTGGTGATTTTCCACCAGTGCATTGCAGCCTTTGCAGTCTTTGACCTTCATATCCTGAGAAGAACTAATCCTTCCGATTCTCTGTAAAATAAAGCTGACAGGAACTGTCAAAAGATGGACCAAAACTCATTGAAGACTTTTCATCATTTCATTATTTTCTGGATAAACCCTTGCACTGAGGGTAAAGACCCCATATGGAAATTCTAAGGAAACAGGCTGAGTTGCTTTGGTTGGCTAAGTTGCACTGAGTTGCAAATGGTAAGCTTCAAGTACTGCAGTTTGACAATCAAATGAGACACTGTTTATTTGCTTTTTCTGTAGCAATTGTTGTCAAGTGTGAAAGTAATAAGAAGTATGGACATTGAAGAAACAAAAGTATTAAATGCTAAATGAAAGAAACATTTTGCATCAAGCCTGAGAGTTTCTCTATAAAGTTCTGACAGGCTTCTAATAAGCCTATTTTCAGAATTAGGAGACCTCAGCTAAAGGAGTAGTTGAAGTCAGCTAAGGAATGCTAAAATTTCATAGACCCATAGAATCATTTACATTGGAAAAGACCTTTAAGATCATCAAGTGTCGGGAAGGGGCTCTGGAGAGAAGAGACACACTCCAGGGGGTCTGCTGAAAAATCCGTTTATTGCAAAGTTTTACAGCCTTTTCTAGCAGACAAGCGATAGCCCCCCGAATTCCATAGGTTAATCAGTCTGTTCACACGCCTAAGTCAAGCTACTGATTGGCAAAAGCCACTGTCCATGCCCTATGTCAGCCCTGGCATAGTTCAGCATTGTTGTGAGAAAGTTTGCCGATGTTTACATACTTGTCTGGGCGAGCAGCCAACAGAATCCACTAACTATAAACATTTGCTATTTGAGAGATACTTTTGTGAATTTTCTCAGGCTTACAAAAAAAACTTCAGCCGCACTGATTGTCCATACTTAGCAAAATACATCACCCCGCTTTACAAGTCATGATTCTACAATCAAGTCCAACCATTAAACTAACACTGCCAAGTCCCATTAAACCATGTCTGTAAGTGCCACATCTTGTTGCGCGGGGAGCCCTTAGAAGCACGACAGACTTCACAGAAGGTTCGTCAGTGTTCTGCTTTAATCTACACAGGCAGCTGTATTTATACACTCAGTGACCGATCACACATAATTTATACTTTCGTATTGGTTAACACTGCATAGCCACGCTCTAACCCTGTATCCTGATAGGTTAAATGTCTCTGTCCAGGCGCCGTGGCGTTGACAGGTTGGTCTCCTGCTTGCAAGTTCCGGCCAAGCTTTCATCTGCGCAGAAGCTGTTGAGCTGTCACCCCTGTCCTTCCTGCCTAGAGCCTCAAGGACACTGCATCCTTGAGGCTCACCTCCGGTATTTCATCATCTTCCCCATAGCCTGAGCTGCGCATAAAGGCTTCTAGGATGCCATCTTGTGACACAGCTAAAATTCTCTCTATAATTCTCCCTTTTTCTTTTTGCACGAGCCAGGCTACATTCACGGACCGCTCTAGGCTTCTGCGGATACAACTAATTATACAAGGCAAAACTATCACTATAATCAAGAGTACTAATCCAACGGTCACTAATTGTTGCAAAAAAGCCTGAAGCCATCCACTTATCCCTAAAGAAGCAAGCCAGTTGGATAATGCATCATTGCTTTTGGTAATATGATGCATGTTCTCCTGCATTTGTTGCAGTCGTCTATGAATGCTAACAGAGTGGTCAGAGAGATTGAAACAGCACATACCTTCAAATTATTGGCAGCCATGCCCATGAGCCAACAGTAAGAAATCTATAGCTGCTCTATTTTGTAAGGTAGCATGTCTTATACTATTCTGGTCCTGTGATATTTCTGATAACATCTCAGAGGTTAGATTAAACTGCTTAGTACTCCAGCATGCTAATCTCTCCAGATTCTTACCATTGACAGCTGACATTCCCTGTGGAAAAAATGCTGGCAAGCCTATTCGTGCAGCTAAAGAAGGCAGGGATACTTGATCGTTGCAGTTTTTTGGAAGGTACTTAATGGAGCGGCTTCGTCTAGAGGTATGTCGAGTAGAGCTGATCAAGTCCTTCATTCTAGGCATAAACATAGTTAACTGACCTAGGTAACATGGTCCTCCTACTGGTCGCCGTGGTATAGCATTCCAAGCTCTTTCCCCACGTATTAGAAATATACCAGGCAGCAATTGCACCCCTCCCTTATAATTAGAGATTACTGCTGTGGTTGCCCCAATATTAGTTCCCCAATAATGTCTACCTGTAACATTTTGCCATCCCCTATAATTGAAGCGGGGGGACCCTACCTTTTGGCAGGCTTCATTTCCGAATTCAATCATCCCTGTACCATTATATGGGTGCAATTTTGGGTGAATGATGGAACAATTCTCTAAGAGGGAAATGTTTCCTACCTTTACTGGACTCAGGCTTGCCATTAAGTCTAATTGCTGTTGAGGAGTACTACTTGATCTATTTAGCGCTCGTATTATGTTCTTTTGCCATGATCCTCCTATAACTGCGGGCCAGGCTTTCCTGTTATCCTTACAATAACATCCATCGCTGTCCTTACAAAAATTTGGGTTAGACTTTAAAACCTTTTTATCATACCACCCATTGAAAAGAGCAAGGCTCTCGTCAGCAGGTGGCAGTGGATAGCCAATTAAACAAGTTCGAAAAGGATCACCTGGTGTACTTAAACTAAGACAGAAATCATTGATTCCTGAAGCATTAGCCCAAGTCATCCATACATTTGCTCTTCTAGGGAGATTTAAGGGATAGTCCTTCCTTTCAGTACATTCTCCCCCTGGCCCTAGCAGGACTAGAATTATAACTAAGAATATCGCTTTCTCCGTTTCTGGCGATCTTCGTCCCATACCCACTGCTGCTTGTATCGCTCCCAGCATTCTACAGGCACTACACAACTACAAGGCACTGCTATTTGCTGTCCGCACTCACTCCCTATTATCCGGCTGTGGTCTATCAGGTGTTGCAAAGCAACTCGCTTAATTAGAGGGTAGACGAATAGAGCAGTAATACGTATGCGTACGTCCTCCACTAACCTACATGCGTTTCTGAAATTCTGTTCTCTGTTCCAAGTCAGTGCAAAGAATGGATGGACTGCACCTGCAATTCTGTTAAAATCTCTTTCAATGAATGCTTCTGGGTAGGCAGCATCGACAGCTCTGCTAAGATCTCCCCCAACAAACTCCTCTACCCAATCTCGAGAAGACCACCCTCCAATCGCTGTGTGACAATCCTCACAAAGCCAATTACGATCTTTAGCAGACCAGCTCACAACCCTCCAAAATGTTTGACCACACCCGCAACACCAAACTTTTATCCAAGGCCTACATTGGCTGAAATGTGCCTCACAAGTTAAACACAGCTGAACCCGTTGTTCCTGAGTAAATACACGTTATGATATGAAGTCCTGAAATATCCCCAAGTCCGGAGTGCAGCGTAAGGCCTCCCGGGCGTTGATAGGCAGACGTTGCAACCAGCGCAGAAGTGTTCTCTGGAACTGCAGCTGTTGTGACGCAGACAACCCCTGATGGCCGAAGAAGTGTTGGTCCATTCAGCAGCAGTCTCCTTCTTCAACCCGCTCCCTGTGCCGGGGCTGGCTTCACCCACCGGTTAGGAACCCATGTAGCGCCTTCACCTGTGGAGACACAACTGTACCCACGACCTGTAAATAGCAATGGACAGGGTCCTTCCCACCTTCCCGTTTGTGCATCTTTATACCATACTTGCACATCTAGATGCTCTTGAATTTGTATTCCTTTATGGTGTACCATCACTGGGGGGATTTCCGCCCCTTCACTCAAACTTAGAAAGTTCAAGGTAAACAATACCTGGTATAGTTGACAGTGCACATCGTTCTCCCCCGACTGTCTTTGCCTCTCTAAATACTGATTTATTGTTCTATTTGCCCTTTCGACTATTGCCTGCCCTGTGGAGACGTGTTATTACCAGTCTTATTCCCCAGGTCTGAAAGAATTTTTGCAATCGCCTACTAACATAGGATGGAGCATTGTCAGTCTTTATTTTCTCTGGTTCCCCCAATACTGCAAAGCAGGTTATCAGGTGTCGGATGACAAACCTGACATTTTCACCTGCTTGTGCTGTGGCCCAAATCGTATGGGAAAAGGTATCAATTGTCACGTGCACATATTTTAGTCTACCAAATTAGGGGACATGGGTTACATCCATCTGCCAAATCACATTGGCTTTTATTCCCCTTGGATTCACTCCCATCCCTATACTGTCCCCAAACTTACTACACTGCAGGCACGTCTTTACTATTCCCTTAGCATCTTCCCATGTGATACCAAATTGCCTCCACAGCATCTTTGCACTTTGATGGAACATATCATGACTAGCACGGGCAGCTGCAAAGTAATTGGTCGGGGCTTGTATCCCAACACTAACCAGTGCATCTGCCCTTGCATTGCCCTCTCCTAGCCCTAAGGTGGTACAATGGCTCCTTATGTGAAGTATACAGCACACTTCTGTGCGCAGAAGCAGACTTCTTTGTATTTGCAAGAACAACTGTCCTAATTTGGCATTCTTAGTAGGTCTAAGCATGGCATCTGCAATACGTTTCACAACCCCCACTGCATATAGCGAATCAGAGACAATGTTTATTGCCTCTGTTGACCAATTTGACAAAGCCCAGGCAATGGCACTAAGCTCTAATATCTGTAGGGAATCCCCTTCCTCACCACAGAGGTACCAGTGTTTCCACTCTCCTTCTTCCTGCCACGTACACACAGCTCTCATTGTGCATTTACCTGCATCCGTAAATACTCTGTGCCCCTTCACTGGTCGCTCAACCACTTTAACCTGTGGCACCCTTCCAGATAGACATTCTGTATGAGCCCTGGTTACCCTATAAGTGCCAATTGCAGTGCTGCTGAAAAAGCCAATCAAAATCAGGCATGCGT
>NW_008612939.1:0-2640 GCF_000691845.1 Merops nubicus
TGACAATCCCCCCCGCAATCCCAGCCAACCCCCACCACCCAAACCAGTACACCGCAGAAAAAGCTTCTTGTGCCTGTGTTGCGCCAGCAGTAGTACTCATTTTGCTACTGGTCTTGTTTATTGATTTTATTAAAAAAAAGTGTGGTCTGGCACTCCAAGAAACCCCCTTATCCCACTTCTGACACCAAAATGTCACAACCTGGTACCAAAGGTCACTAGCCATCGGGACCACAATAGCTAGCCCCTCAGAATAGAGAGGGTTTCAGACGAGACCAAGATGTTTATGTGGTGCTTGCATTCCAAGGATAGATCGAAAAATAACTCTTTACCACGCTCAAGAATTGTTGCCAAGACCAAGATCTGATATGCAAGCTGTGTGGTTTATTAAGGGTTAACACTGTTTGGAAAGTGAAAGTTCAAAGGTTTGAAATTACCAGTCTTTAAGATGGCATCAATCAGAAGTCCAAGGATGCTGGGATCTGTAATTTTAGGCAACCAAAATGGCCACCTGAAAGTTCCAGGACCTTCTGGGTAACTTCAGCCTTCTGGATAATGTAGTCTACAGTCAAAATGGCAGCTCACAGGGCTCCACAAAGTCTCTGACAGCAGAAGCCGCACTGTCACTTAAAGCACCGCTCAGAAAAAGCTCCAAAACAGTTCTGCTATATGAGGTATGCCAGGAACGTAGGTAGCCACAGCAACCACAGCTTGGAGAGCTTCACTCCTGCAACTTCAGCAGTTAGTAGCTATAGGAGAAGGGGGAGAGATGCAGCCTCCCCCAGCTCTGTTGAAACCCCAGGGGAAGGCAAAATACCCAGGTCAGAGAGGGAGCTCTCTCTGAAGTGCTCTGTGTGAGTCCAAGATGGCAAATCCAACCAAAACCAAAAGCATAAGCCTTGCATACTGCCTTGCTATCAGATAAGAACTTCCCATGACCTTGCACAGTAGTTCTATTCCAGGTCCAGCAGATGGCGTTACAGGACTATTGTGTGTTCGCAAAAGGCAGAACCTTCTTCCATTCCACATATCATCTTTCAACAGGGTGGTAAACAATTGTCATTAAGGCATCCGATGGCCAGTGTTTTTACCATATCAAGTGTCTCGAGTCCCTGTATGTTCCCAGGGGCTCCATTGGCACTGGAATTCTCGATAGCCTTGATGCTCCCAGGGACCCCATTCCCTGAGACCATCTAATTGATGCATTTTCTCAATTACGTCTCTAATGGGATTCCCTGTCTCACTCAGTAAGAGGGTTACGAGAACATTCTTATAAGCCGGTGGGGCAGTTCTAACGATTGCATTTCTCATAGGTACAGATAACGGAAGTTGCATGAGGATATCAGCGTGGCGTTTATAAATAGCTTGTTTCATTCCTTCTTTCAATGATTGTATACCATCCCATAGAGTATACCACGGCTGGTCAGAACCCAGCCAGGCAGTGTCCAGGGGGTATTTCACCTTGCACCCAACAGCAGCTATAGACAAGAAATTAGTACTAGTCTCATTAGTTCTAAATGCATCCTGCACCAAAGGGTCTGAACTCAGAGTTACAAACTTCCTGCAATCCACATTATCCAGGCTGACCCCTGATCATATAAACAGACCATCCAAGTAATTAGGGATTCACTTGGTCTCTGACTAAACCATACAAGAATGTCATTAATTTATTGCTGTGTAAAATCTTCCAGCATAGGTATACTTATTGGTGGCTCATTTTCAGAGAATTCCATCTTTCTCCTGATGACCAGTCTCACATCTGCGAAGTCATATGAGGCATCAGCCCCATGAGACTGCTGGGTACCAAAAATCATTATCTGAGTCATCAGGGTTACGATGTACATCCACCTGTACAACATCTGAATGGACCTTCTTATGAGCACATAGTCCCCATCTCTTTCCACACTTACACTGGCAACTTAAACTGTACCTGAGAAGACTACAGTGCAACAAGTGTCCAGTTTATCAGTAAGAAGCTTGATCTGAGCCTTCTAACAGGAACATTCAGTCAGTAAGTGGTCTTTCTGCTGGTGTTGTTTCTTACATGCTGTTAATAGGATCCAGCCCCATCTCCCAAAGATTGCAGCATCTTGCACCTTATAAGAGAACTTTTGAGTGTTTTCCAATACACTATGCAGTTCAGCCTCCACCAACCGCTTCTCCTATTGTCCACATGGTCCTCCAAATTTAATCCATTTGAGCGCCAGCAAACTATACACAGGATCTTCCCAACCAGGAACTTCAGACAGGGCCATCCTTGTTGCCAATTTTGTTTTGCCAATTACAAGGCCTAACAGGAACAACACAGCCTGCAAAAAGACGAACCAGTAAGTTGACTGTATTGAACATAGAAAGGTCACTCCACAAATAATTGCCACAGGTACAAATAAATCCATTCATCCACACACAACTGATATTACCCACAACAATCCAAACAACAATATTGCATGACCAGCAACAGACAGAACAAATAAGGAACAGAGGTGGAATGGGAAACAGCCAAGTCAACAGGTTAAGCACATAGGATGAAGGTAGACACATAGTCAGCCTTCACTCTCACAGCCCATGTTTACAAAGGTCTAACCTGACCAGGACCCAGTTCTAGAGGGAGTCAGGAGGTGCCTCCCCAACTGGGAAGCTCTG
>NW_008612939.1:2756-7187 GCF_000691845.1 Merops nubicus
CTGGGGCTCATTTCCCTTATGGCTCTCCCTGCAGGGCTGGCCACACCCTGGAGGGAAGCTAAAAGGCAACCTCAACACCCCTTTTTGAAGGGCTGTGGGAGTCACCCATATGTTAACCTTAATTCTGGGCTCAGGGTTCAAACACCAGCATTTCAGGCATAGAGATTCCTGAACTAGAAAGATGGCCAGTGTCTGCTATGCCACCATCCTGGAGTCATGTATAGGGTATTAGCCACCATTCAGGAATCAGTGCAGATATATGGCTATATCTCTACACTGACTACTCATTGGGGTCTAATGCCCTCTGGAGGTGTTACAGTAGTGGAAGACCAATTGGCAGTGCAGAGGTAAACATATCTGGGCTGCTGCATTGTGGCAGGACATCGTTGTCTGAGTGGAAAACACGACTCTAAAAGTATGCAATGTAGATGCCCACATGCCGAAAAGCAGCACCGCTGAAGAACATCGAAACAATGAACAGGAAAACAAGGCTGCCAAAATTGAAATGGCCCAGCTCAACCTGGACTGGGATCATAAGGGTGAGCTATTCGTAGCCCGATGGGCCCATGAAACATCAGGACATTTAGGGAGAGATGCAATGTAGTCATGGACTCGTGATTGAGGGGTGGACCTAACCATGGAGGCCATCACAGAAGTCACTCATGAATGTGAAGCCTCTGCTGCAAAAATACGAGCCACACAAGTAAAATCTCCCTGGAACAGAGGGTGGTGTAGAGATAATTTTAGCTGTGTCACAAGATGGCATCCTAGAAGCCTTTATGCGCAGCCCATGCTATGAAGAAGATGATGAAATACCGGAGGAGAGCTACAAGGGCACAGTGTCCTTGAGCTGCCGGTAGGAAGGAGAAGGGTGACAGCTCAGCAGCTTCTGCGCAGATCAAAGGCTTGGCAGGAAACTCGCAAGCAGGACCACCCTGTAAACGCCACAGCGCGTGGACAGTGACATTTAACCTATTGGGATACGGGGTTAGAGCGTGGCTATGCAGTATTAACCAATCCGAGTGTGTAAACTATGCGTGATCAGTCACTGAGTAGATTAAAGCGGAACACTGATGAACCTTCTGTGAAGTCTGTCATTGATTCCAGGGCTCCCCGCGACAACAGGGTGGTGGCTGGGCTTCCGCTGTGGCAAGGCCTGGGAAATGGACTACATTGGGCCACTGTCACAGACACACCAAGGCAAGTGCTACATACTCACCATGGTGGATGCAACTACTGGTTGGCTCAAAACATACCCTGTAAACCACGCCACTGCCCGAAACACTGTTTTAGGCTTTGAAAGGCAATTTTTGTGGTGCCATGGTACTCCTGAAAGAATTGAATCAGACAATGGGACACATTTTCAAAATAACCTTATAAACGCCTGGGCAAAGAAACAAGCTAATGAGTGGGTGTATCACATCCTGTACTACCCACAAGCCTCTGGAAAGATTCAAAGATACAGTGGACTGGTAAAGACTATGTTGAGAGCATTGGACAATGGGGGATGGAAGCAGTGGGGTATAAATTGAGCAGAAGCCACTTAGCTTGTTAACACCAGAGGATCTGTTAACCATCTGGGTCCTGCCCAAACAAAACCCCTCCATTACTGTGGGAGGAGACAAGGTCCCTGTAGTGCCCACGGAGGGCAGTGTGGATTGCTGCTCCCTTGGGAAAAGGCAATCCCATTCGGGGGATTGTTTTTGCTCAGGGACCTGGGTGTACTTGGTAGGTGATGCAGGAGGATGGGGACACAGGGTGCGCACCTCAAGGAGATTTAACCTTGGTGGAAAAATAAACCGTGGTGTGAGTTGTATGTTGCAGAAAGTGATGCATTATGTACAACCCGATACAACGAAGAGTGAATTTCACAAAGAACCAGATGAGTGTGATGATGACCCAATCCTAGCTCTTGCTGGAGCTCAACAATAAACCCATGGAACAGGGGAAGATGTGTTGATAAGAAGAATTTTCAGTAATGGGAATTGAATATGATGAAATGGTTAAATACGTGTTATGTGGGGCCTGAGCATGTCTCAAATGGTATGGAATAAGGGGTGGAGACAAGAACTAGACAATATGCTCTCAAATTAGAGGATCAAGGGAATTAAAACAGTGATTAATAATTTTTTTAAGTCCAGGTTACTGATATATTGATAGAATGTGAATGAGAATATAACACTCCAGTATTATCCATACAAAGGCCCGATGGTAAAAGCTATAGATTGGTACAAGACCTTAGAGCTATCAATAGAATAGTGCAAGACCTCCACCTGGTGGTGGCCAACCCATATACAATACTAATCAGACTTAAAGAGGAATATGTGTGGTTTACTGTTTCAGATTTGAAAGATACCTTCTTCTGCGTACCCTTAGACCCTGACAGCCAGAAACTGTTTGCCTTCAAGTGGGAGAATCCTGAAACAGGTAGAAAATGGCAACTAACCTGGATGGTGCTCCCACAAGGACTTAAGAACAGCCGCACTATTCTGGGGAACCAATTGGCCAAAGAATGGACAGCTCCCCCAGGAGCTCTAGATTTTTCTACAGTATGTAGGTTACCTGATGATAGCAATGACCACCAAGGACTCTTGTTTATCATGGACAGTAAGCTTTTAAAACTTTTTGGGACTAAGGGGGTATAAGGTATCAAAACAAAAGGCACAGATTTTGCAACATGAAATAAAATATCTCAAGTATGAGATACCAGAGGGAACAACACAGACTAGGGATGGAAAGGTCTTCTGCTGACCACTTGCTCAACATAGAAGGATATTACCATTAATGGGCAGACCAGCAACCAAACTCTTCTCTCCACTACCACATTGTACACCAGAGATCGAAAGTGCCAGACAACAGGAGGAAGAAACCAATGCACTCATTGTGAAAGATGTGAAGAAGGGAGCAAGCTGGCCAAAGAACCGTGCCATGGGAGATGGAATCAGACAGACAAGTGCAATTATGTAGAAGTTTCCTAGAGGAAACTCGTGACCTCGCTTCACCATCCTGGGAACTCCACTTACTACAAAGAGTCAGTAACTAGAAACGACACACCCACTGTATAAACTAACCTCCCAACTCTACTCCACCTGGAGTCAGTTCTTATATAGGTGGCTTCTTGCCCCACCTCTAAGTTAATGTGAAAGGTGAGGTACCTGGTGGTGATCTCCTAATCAGTGCTGGCCAGACCCTGGGTGAAAAGCAATCAGGAGGGTCTTTCTTGCCTGGTTGTGGACATCATCCATATGCCAAGTCTCATTCAGGGCTGGGGGTTTAAAAGGAAAAAGGCTATCTATAATAACCCTCTACCACATACTGCCAAGGAACTGAGAGCTTTCCTGGGAATGACAGGCTGGTGTTGGCTGTGGATACTTAATTATGGCATCTTAGTCAAACTTCTCTATCAGATGATGAAGGGCAATCTAAAAAGTCTGACATGGACCAAGGAAGGTAAGTGAGCTTTTCAGACCTTGATGGAAGAATGATTATGGGTCCTGGCTCTGGACCTGCCCAATGTCTCAAAGATGTTCTTTCATTTCTCACACAAGAAGCAAGGGATGGCTTTGGGAATGTTGGCACAAAACATTGGGCCTTATAGAAGAGCTGTGGCTTATATCTCAAAACAGATGGATAAAGTAAGTAAAGGATGGCCAAGTTGTTTGAGGGTAGTAATGGCTGTGATTCTTAACATTCAAGAAGCTTGCAAATTTACCTTGGGTCAGAAAATAACTGTGTTACGTATAAAATCTCATACAGTAGCCGCTGTACTGGAACAGAAAGGGAGCCACGGGATATCTCCTTCAAGGTTCCTCAAATACCAGGCCACCTTAGTGGAGCAGGATGACGTGGAGATGATAAACACTAACCTAATCAGTCCTGCAGCGTTTCTGTCATCAGCCCACAAGGATTCAGAAATCCTCCACCACGACTGTCTGGGAGTGATTAAAAGCACATATTCCAGCAGGCCTGAGCTGAAAGAGGGACCCCTCCCAGATGCTGAAACCTGGTATACAGATGGTAGCAGTTTTGTGAAGAACAGAGAACGTAAGTCTGAATATGAAATAACCACTCTTGACTCTGTCATAGAATCAAAGCCATTGTTACCTGGGACTTCAGCTCAAAAAGCAGAAATTATCGCCCTCATCAGAGCATTGCAGAAAGATCAAGGAAACGAATCAACATATGGACAGATTCCAAATATCCCTTCAGAGTGGTGCATGCTCATGGGGCAGTATAGAAAGAGGATTATTAACCTCTCAAGGCAAGCAGATTAAACATTCTAAGGAGATCTTAGAGCTATTAGAGGCTGTCAAATTACCCCAAAAAGTAGACATAATGTACTGCAAGAGATACCAGAAAGGAGAAACAGAACAAGAAAGGGGAAAAAGGTTGGCTGATTGGGAGGCAAAAAGGGTGGCAGAACAAGGACAA
>NW_008612940.1:0-10094 GCF_000691845.1 Merops nubicus
CCCGCCGAGCCGCCCGCAGCAGCCGCCGCGCGTCCCCGGCCGAGCGCGGGGTGAGCAACGCGTTATCAGCGCCTGCCCTGGGAGAGATTCCCCTTGGGAACCTGCTCACCCGCTTCTGGTTTAACCCTGTCCATTAAAAATATCGTTTCAACCGTCCCTTTCCTCCTCCCTCCTCTCCTTATACTGGCACTATGAATATTAGTGGTATAAAAATGAATGAAAAATGTGAGGCTCCACTTCTCTGCCAGGGTGTCAAAACTAGTTCATCTGTGTTTAATTCAGAGGGGGCTTTGCAGGAGAAGGAGTTTGTCCCGTTTGGAAACTTACCTGCTCTTCCTCAAGGGTTTAAAGAAACCAAATTTGGGACTACAGTGAGAGGTCCTCAGTGACATTCACTGGGCAGTTTCTGTCATTCTGTAATTGTCCCATTCTGACTCCTGAAGCTATAAAAAGAAAAAGCTTTATACTTTCTTATGGGAAATAATCATAGACCTCCTATGAGGCCAAACCCTCATGAGGGAGAAGGCTTCAGCTCTTGTCTCACCATCATGTGGCACCGTGGATGCTCTGTTCTCACTGAAGTCTGCAGCTGAACCTTCATCCCACCCTCTCCCCATCAGCTGTGAAATCCCTGAAGGGAGAGTCCGGGCATGATGTCCACCTGCAGGAGTGGTGCCTGTGGAGGATGCTGGTGCTCAGGACAGGAGCTGGGTATTGGGAAGGCACAGGTCTGCATCTTCACCCTGCAAACGCTGCCTTCAGGCTGTGCTCCCCTCTGTGTGAACCCATCCTCTGCCATGGGAGAGGAAGATGGGCATGGTACAGGACAGGGTCTTGGAAGGCAAATGCATCACACAGTGACAGCAAGAGATTGGAGATCCCTGTCAATGGGTGGCTCCTGGAGAGGCTGTAAGCTGTGAGTGGCTTTCTGCATCCCTCAGAGCCCCGTGGCCAAAGACCCCTCTGTCCTCTTCCCAGCACACCCTCGTTTGGCCAGTGTGCTGAACTAATTTAAAATGTGTCACGAGCCACCCCAGCCCCGGGGTCCCTGCACTGGTCTCCACAGCTCCTGCCCCTCCCCTCCCCGGGGTCTGTCCTCCTTTATTGATGCAAACGATGCTTTGTCTCTGAGCCTAGCTCTACGTGGGAAAGGTGCAATTAGCTGCTGCAAGGAGACTCCCGTCTGCCTTGCCTTGTTTAACAGAGGCTTTAATTAAAGACCCCCTGATGCTAGAAAGCCACATTAATTATTCATCTGAAAACATTTACATAGAGTCCCCAGTTTCCCTTCTTCAATAAATTATCAACTTCGTGTCTCCATAATTCATCGAAATGACTAAAAATACATTGTCTCAGCCTCTATCACCTCCCTCCTCACTCTGGCTTTGTCTGTTCCAACTGTGAGGGGTTCAGTGTCTTAATGTGAAGGTCTCCTGCTGCTCTTAAGTAAAAAGGGGGATGGAGGAAAGAGGGGAGAGAGAAGGAAAGATTTATCCCTGCACGGGAGTCGTGCAGATGGCAGTAATTCTTCTTTTGCTTTCCTGTACAACTGTCATGATCCTCAGGTTTGAAGAAGCTCGTTGACTATTTCTAATGAGGAGAAATCTAGTGAGGGGAGGAGAACAGACATTTCCTGGGCAAAGAGGCCTGAGTTTAGAAAATTTCCATTCTCAGCTGCAGGTGCCCTGTGTGACCAGCAGTTAATCTCCCTGGATCACCTCCATACCCCACCTGCAGAGCAGGCCAGCACCTCCCTGTCTGCTAGGGTGCTGCTCTACTGACTGGAAGGTGTTTTAAAGAGGTGAAAAAGCAGGTGAGCTTAGGCAGAGGGAAAAGTTCTGCAGCAGTTCACCACAGGGATGTCACTGCAGGCACAACTGAAGGAAAACTCACTACAAATAGTTTTCTCCAACACATTTCACTTCGTGATAAAGTGAACTGTCACATGAGAGAGGAAAAAAAAACTAGTCCTCTGAGGGCTTGTTTACATGGAGAGTTAAGACAAATTAGTGTAAGGTGTGAGTTAATGCAGAGGAGTCGAAGTGCATTAAACCTCAGTGGGTGTCCTGGCACAGCAGGTGAATGGCTTCATCTCACCATGGTGACAATTAACACCAAAGCAAGGTCACTTTATCCCCAAATGTCCATTCAGGGCTGAATGTGCTTTAGTTCATGTGCATTCATTTCACACCTTTGGTTAATTTACCTTAACTTCCATGAGCAGCCTAACTGGCAGGACCTGGCCAAGTGTGGGCTCCACCTGACTGGATAGCTGCAGGAATGGGAGCAGGATGGAAGTGGTGGGCTTGGAAAGATGGTGGGTGGAAGAGGGCAGGGGGGACACTGCAAGTTTCTTGAGATGTGGTCAAAAGGGCCATTAGAGACTGAACCAGGAGAAGCAAGCACTGAGTCCAGAGGAGTTTGCCCACTCACCTTTAAAGACCTGGGTTCTGTGTTTTCAGAAAGAAATGAAGAGGTTTCTGTGTTTGGACCTGAGCACACACAGGGTCTGGGTCTAAGGCTGGAGATGGAGTTGAGCTGATTACCAAGAGTGACACCCTTCTCTGAAACATCACTGGGGGGACTTCTGGGGGTTTTCCCTGTGTTGCTGTTCTGGATGGGGTGACTTGGCTCAGCAGTGAATAGTATGGTGACAAAACCCTTCTCTGGCCATGAGGTTGTGCCTAAATCTTGGACACTGCTCCCTTAGAGCTGAGGGACTAGAAGCTCCTCCCACACCCAGTCCCTGGAAAGCAATGCACTGAGGTCTTTTTAATCCTGAAAAATCTCATCTGCTTCACTGTGAGTGGCATGGAGTGGTACACTCTAATTTGTCAGCCCCAGCTCCTGGATTAGAAATAGAATTTAGCTGGGTGTCCTGTCAGCTCTGGGCATAACCTCTTCCCACTGACCTTTTTCTTGGAGACTGGAGATACCATTTTGTCGGTTCTGCTAGAAAAGAACACCAACAGATGTCATCCTGCTACTCAGGATATCTTTAGAGGATGCTGTGTAGAACTGCACTCAAAGCTTTCTAACATTCAAATGGAGTTAGATACTTAGGATTAAATTTACTAAGATATAAATATCATCTATTGCTTACCAATTAAATTATAGTTCAGACTGTGCTATTAAGGGATCTGATTAACATCCTTACGGATGTAAGAGAAACACATTTTTGCAGGCATGAGGAAAAAGTTCCCATCCTCCTCTTCCATCCAAGGAGCTTGGGATAAGAATTTTCTGCAGTGTAGAACTTTAGCACCTTGTACTGTCTATGGAGAACCCTTAAAAATGGTCTGGGCTGTGGCTTCCTTCCAGATGTACATAAGTGTCAGTCTTTAGATCACTCACTCACAGCCCCATGCGTGCTGTTAAATTTGCATTGGCCCTAACCTGCTTTAACAGTTGGTGCTGTGTGTCCTGGGCACAGCACAATGTGGGACTGGTTTAGACAGAAGGAAGAGCTGGTTAGACATTGAGAAGCCTTTCCTGACAGCACAGTAATAAAGCACAGGAATAAATGGCTCAGGGCCTGCTGCCTGTAGAGGAGTTTGGATGAACACACTGAAATTATCTTGTCTTCTGGAAGGGAAGCAGACATCATTCTTTGCAGTTTCTTTCAACTTCATTTTCCATGAATCTGCATATGGGCACAAAGTTTTTGTGCCAAAAGTGGCAAGAGCAGCATTTTCATTGCCACTGAAAACAGTACCCCAGGAGTGCCCCAGAGGAAGAGCAGCTGAAAGAGCAGCATGCCAATGAGACTGCCCTTTCTCTCCAAGCTGGCAGGAGCAGGCTGTTTTGGAAGGGGGTGTACATCTCCCACAGCCCACGCTCCAGCTTCCTTGGTTGAGCCAAATTGTCTTCCTGACTTGTCAAATGGGAGAAGTGTTGCCACTGTAATTAGAAACATTAAAGCAATCAAAATCAGCATACGAGCATAATTAAGGCACTATTGGTTTATGTCCCCTGCAGGCATTCTTTTAGAATAAATCACTTTTTGATTTAATTTAACCTTCTTTCAAAACATCACTAAAACAAAGCAGGAAAGGAATTCCTAGCTATATATTTGTCAGTAAAACTGCCTAGTTTTCAGTCTCATAACCTAGTTTACACTGGTAAAACTTTCTCACACTGACAAATTCTAGAGGGTATTGTTGCATAAAGAGTGTGGCTTTAAAAGAGAAAGTTGAACCTGGAGAACTAGAATCAAAGAGGAGCAAGAGAGACGTCCCTGGGTCTGGACCAAAGCCATGGTAGCACCCTTCCTCCCCAAAAGAGACTCAGCAAGAGGTTTGTGGATGCAAGGGGAGTTTCTTGGCTCAGTTTTGAGCATGCACATGCAGGTGAGAGCAGCTGGGATCACCTTTCTCTAGCCCTGGCTAGGATCTGCAGCAGCAAGCAGCTCCCTTATCCCAGAGCCTTGGCCTGTTGCTGAGGCTGCAGCTCCTGAGAACCCTTCTGCTGGAGGAGCTCCCGCAGCACCTCTGCAGAGGAGCACAAATGCTGCTGCTCTGCCTGGCGTTTGTCCCCTGTCCCTGTTGGGCATTGCCACAGCTGCTGTGCCATCTGGGCAGGACAGAGGGTGGCTCTTGCCCCCGCCCACACCCTCTGCAGGGGCGAGGGGCTGGTGGCTGCCTGCCACAGCCACGCAAAAGGACGAGGTGAACGTCACAGGTGTCACCCAGAAAATGCCCCCAAGCCCTGCTCCATATGGGGAAGCACAGTTCCAGCTGCTCAGCCTTCCCAGTAAGCTGGTGCTGAAGCTGCTGCTACCCTGGCATTGGTGCCAGGCAAGCACAGCCCCACCCGAGCTGCTGAGCAGGGGCAGCAGCACCACGCTGTACACGGAACCTTGTGATGCTTTTGCTCCCCAGGATTATGCTGTTAGCAGCCAAGCAGGGTGGAGTTTAATGAGCAAAGGTAGATGAGGAAGGGAAAACAACTGAGACAAATGATGTTTAAATGTGATGGCTCATTACACAAAAGCTCAGTGCTATGTTTCTTTTCTTGGTAGCAACAAAAGGGACAATGGCCATAAGTAAGAGACAACCCACTGGCAGCATTTTAGGAAGTATTATAGATTTATAAAAAGTAATCTCTAAAATGTGGTTCTAAAATATGGAAAGTATAGAAAGTGAAGAGTTACAGGAAGTAATTTAACAGCTCTGAGTGAAGGTGTTTGCAATGTCTTTGCTTGAGGCAGACAGCTCTTTTCAGCCTAAGTTCTAGGAGCTTCTCACTGAGTATTGAGGATCAGTCCTGCTTCCCTGCACTTCCAAACTCCTGCTGTCTCCAGCAGATCTTCTGGAATGCAGAAGCTGGTGCAGCACAAGCTGTGGGTCTCATCCTGGCTTACTGATGCTTGCCTGTGGGGCTTTGATCCTGACCAGACCCTTTTCCTGGGCTGTAGGCCTTACCAGACTTTGAGAAGTTATCCCAGTCAATGCCCCTCTAAAAGGCAGGAGCAGCTTCATTGTTGTCCTTCCTGTTGGCTGTATAACCTGTTCCCAAAACATCTGGGTGGTGGAGGCTCTGCACCACCCAAACTGAGCAACTATTCCAGTGTTCATTGTGTATTGCCTTATCCAGCCAGGATGTGGAGGGCAGACTTCCTCCCTCTTTGCTGCAGCCTGACTATTGATTTTGTAACAGACTGCCTTCAGCTCTCCAGCCACATGCAAGAGAAGATCTGCATAATGCTCATCTGTCTTACAAGGCAAATGGCTACACTGCATTTGTATAAATCACGAAACTGGGTGTGATCTTCTGCCTGAAAAAAAGAGGCAATCTATCATATTCCAGCTTCTATTGTTATTTATGAGAATGGTGAAGGCAACAGTCTTCAGAAATAAAATGCCTGGTCTCCCAGGAGCTTCCACCAGTAAGCTCTTGAGCTGAGCAAGCGGCCCTGCAACCCAGCAAGGCAAGAGCTGGACTTCTCTGCCACTTGGGAATGTGTCAGGAATGAGACTGAGTACGTGATCACTTCCAGTGTTAGGACATCTTGGGTGGGAAAAGAACAGTGTCCTCACTGCTCTGTTCTCGTTTCTGTGTGGGTGCAGCAGCCTTATCAGCAGTTACCTTGCTGGGGACTGGGACATGGAGGCACTTGCAAAGTGTGCTGCTGGCTCTCTCCTTTAGACAAAGCCTGGGGAGCAGACACAGGGGTATCAGATTCAGGGACCCTGTTAGTTGGCCTTTTTGAAGAGCAGGCACCAAGGAACTAACCCAAATTTTAGGATTGCCATTGAGAGGGTGGTGCACAACAGGGTGGCAGAGGCTCCTCTGCTGGCTGTGTTCTGCACGGGGCTGCGCTGACGCTGTGAACTGCAGCCAAACAAACAACCCTGTTCCAACTGCTGCCACAGGTCTGCTGCCTCCCAAGTGCAAACTGATCCCAGAGTGACTGAACTGACCTACAACCAAATTTCATCAACACCCACTCTGCTCCAGGCGAGGAGCTTGCACCTCTGGAACTGCCTATTCCCAAAGCTCATGGGAAGGCAGCCAGAAGGGTGCAGCATCCACATGGAAAGTGCCTGCTGGTTAAGAGGTGGTAACTCTGGACAGGAGAAATGTTGCTGAGGCAATTTATCTACAGTGGGGAGTTTAAACATCCAGTTCTCACTTCTGTACCACTGTATCACCTCTTCAGCAGCTGTCAAAGTGTTGCAGTGGGGCAACATCTCATTTTGTGCATAGAGATCAATGATCTGATTGATTGCTCTCAGACTGATTTTTGTTCAGAATTGCTGAATCTCCATTACCTGGATGACACGAGTCAGAGGAACTAAAGTCTCTCTGATTATGATGTTACACAGCACCCTGAGGCTGCAAAAGAAGAACCTCCATATTTGATATCAGGGTATTCTGTATTTGCAGCCACAGTCACAAAAGTCCAGAATATAGAGATCTGTATTTCTCTCAAAATTTTCACCCACCTTGCCTATCTTAACAACTTCTCCTCCCCTAGTTTTAGTCTGATGGATTTCCTAGAGCTTTCTTGATTCTTTCCAGGTGGCCTCCCTCTAGTTTTGCATCTACCAATGACCACATTTTCTTCCTCTATCTATTGAAAGCAGTTAGGCACCATACCTCTTCCAAAACACCTCCCCATGGATAGACCCAGGGGGCTTCTGATGAGAAACAACAATTTGATCCCCTTTCACATTATGCTGACATGTAAACCCACCAAGGATGACCAGAACAAACAGGACCTGACTGTCTTCATAAATTCCCTCGAGTGCTTGGTGGGAGGGAGAACATGCTCTTGGCAATGACCCTTAGGACTTCAGCCTAAAAATAACAGAGAGCATTTAAAAAGGAACAAGAGGGGAAGGATGCATTTTATGTCAATTCAGTCAAAAAGTCCCCAGAATTAGTTGCCTGAAGTGTTTGGGAAAGCTGACAGAGTATAATAGCACAGAGACTATTTTCTTGCTTCTCAGCAAAGGCAGCATTAATTGCCAGGGCTTAATATAGCCTTGAACGTGCCAACGGGTGCAGAACACGGCTGGTGTTAGCCAAGCAGCCACCAGGAGGGCAGGCTCACAGGGCTGTGCAGGGGGGAGTGTGCCTGAGGGATGCAGTGACCTGGGGAACTGTCCTGCAGACACAGTGCCACTCAGCAGGGACCCTGGCAGGGATGCAGCTCTGGGGCAAGGAAGGACTTGGGTGTGGAGCCAGGTTTGCATTTTGTGACCCGGGTGCATCTAGAGATGTCTGAGCACAAGAGCTTGGCTGGAGCTTGTACAGACCACTGTAATACCTGTGTGCATAACACAGAGACCAGGATATGTTGGGATTGTGCCAGGGAGAGAATCCACTGCTCTGGGTGTTTGCAGGAACACCATCCACAACAAACACACAGACCTGCAATCATTCTCCATCCTCTTCCACACCCACCTTGGCTGGACTGGTGTACCTTCCACCAACCAGCTGGGTTCCTTGGGACAGAAAAGGAGCAGAAATAAGGCTGGGTATCTCATCTGAGACTTAGCTCTTGAAGAATGCAGAGTATGACAAATAAGGTCAAAGCCTTTAACATCCTGTATTGTAACATCTGTACAACACAGCTTAGAGATTGTTGTTCTGGTATTACTGCCCAGTAAAGTGGGCTCAGTGGCACAGGGCTTATGCAACGCTCTTTTTCTGTACATGAATTGTGTCTCAAGCCTGTTTTTCTCCCAGTAGATTTTGTCAAAAGTTATTAATAAACAGTTTGGACTAATAAGTCACAGGTTTTGCAATGAATTCTTTGTTGTTCTGTCCATAGTTGGCCTCTTTTGTTATGCAGCTCTCTCTCTGTGATCTCTGATGAGAGGATTAATTTTAAGAGCATGATAATAAATATACTGTTGGTGAAGTCTTTTGGACAAATGTAAATCTTTGCTAAAATTAGAAGACATTTAGCCTAGCATTCCCATGGTTATCCAGATCCTGACATACAATGACCTCGTGTAGAGGGCTGGTTCATGGATCTGATATCTGTTAATCAACCAGCACCAGTATTCAGGTAATTAAGTCTGCCCAGGGTGTTATGACATGCCCATCCTACCTGTAGTGCCAGTCATTGAGACAGCTTCTTTTTACTACTGAAATACACCTTTCCTGACTTAAAACCCTATGGCCATTGTGGGGATTTCTGTCATTCCTGAGTCACCTGCTGCCTTGGTGAAAGTGGCAGGGCTCAACTTGTGTGGATTAATGCTGAACTGGAAGCACAGAGGAGGCTGCCTACAGCTCCTCCTTTCACTGCAGGAGGGATGGAAGGGTTGGCACAGAAAGGATTGACCAAAACGAAGGGGAAGTGAGAACATGCCAGGCATTTCTAACGGTCATCTTGTGGCATTAGTGGCCAAACTGAGTGCCCTCCAGACCCACGAAGCTGAGGGCCTGGTCTACACCTCTCCTCCCAGCTGGGAAAGGGGCCCCAGGGCAATGACTGGATGGTGTGCCAGCAGGGGGCTGTTGCAGCCATCGGGAGCATCCTTATCTCCTGCACACACTCCTGTGCACCCCCCTCTTCTGGCCACAGCCAGGGAGGGAGAGCTGACTTCAGCAGAAGCTGCTGCTATGCAGTTAAGGCCTGATGCTGTCATCACTGGCTGCACGGGTTGCTAGTTTAGTATGTTGAGGATCCACTTTCCTTCAGAATCCTCTTGGGATCCACAGCCTGAGGTTTAGAACCATAGCTGTGCTCCTCAGAGCCAGGGCACAGTTTGGGCTGTGCACGAAGGGTCAACTCCATCTCCAGAGCACAGACATGTATCCAACTCAGGCTCTTTCACTGGGAATCTTCCAAGAGACGTTGTCCCATCTTCAGATCTGGACAGAAGTGGCCTCAATCGCCTGCTAGATCTCTAATGAACTCATTGCAAAGACTACTGGAGCCTGTCTGAAGGGCTAAACAAGAAGGTGCAAGGTGCCTCCTCTCAGGCTGGAGTGCCCCAGTGCTGCTGGTGTTCATCCGAGCCCTGCCAGCTCAGGGCTGCTCACTCTGCTCCTTCCTCTGGAAGATGCCTCTCTGCTTCTTCTTCCTTCTCCCTTCTCCCCTCCCCATGCCAGGAAAGGCTCCTTGGCTTTTGGGTGGGGGCACATCACGGCAGATGTGTGTTCTCCTTTGAGACTTGCCCACTGCTTGGCTTAATTAATCCTGACACGTTGCAGTTGCTGTTACGGAAGAAATGTCAAGAGACATTAGACCAGCTGGAAACAGAGGCACTGGGGAAGCCAGCACTTGTGATGCCTCACTTTCCTGGAGAAGTTTGGGTTGCTTTCCAGCAGGGGCTGTGAGCAGAGAAGGGAGACCTGCCACCTGGGATTTGGATTGGCTTAAAGTTCCTGTTCCCTGAAGCACAGGGGCTGCGAGGGTCTCTGGGGTTAGTTGAGCTCCTTGGGGAGGAGAGAATCACTGTGGAGTTGCTTCTTTATCTTTTATTCTGTCCGTGAGCACCTTCAGCTGCTGTTTCTCATCACTTCCTTCACCTTTATACCTATTGAATTCAATGATTTCATACAACCATCAATTTTTTTTTGGATTTATCAGCAGCTTTCATGCCTTTTTTTTTCCTTAAAGCAAATAACCT
>NW_008612940.1:10159-13268 GCF_000691845.1 Merops nubicus
TTCCCTTTTGCAGTGATCTGATTTAATACAATGAGAAGCTAGTGTAGCAATACACAGTGCAGCTGCACTGTAAACACAGATTTCCCCCTATATGAGCATCTCCTCCATGGGGCTCTCCTGTGGGACATCCAGCTTGTAAGTCTGCAGATGCCACAAGCCTGGAATAGGACTGCAGTGACAGAGGACTGACTTTGACACTTAACTATTGCCCAAAGTTCAGGAGCATGTTCTGTGCTGTTTGTCTTGAGGACACAAGCAAGTGAAATTTCACTTCTGCTTGATGCATTGACAAAAAGAAATATCTTTTTTCTACCACAGAGAGGCTCTCCTGGCCACATGGATGTTACTCATATCTAAATACTGAGAACAAGACCTCTCCACAGCATGGTGTCTCTGGCTTGCTAAGCACAACAGCAAGTTTGGCTTCCAGTGGTGTAGGAGGAAGGTGTTTCTCCTGCTCTGAGCAGAGAGGCTGCGTGCCCTGCTGCAGGCAGGGGGGACCTCACTCCTGATGCCTGCACTGGGCTCAGTGACCCAGTAGCTGCTCTGCACTGCCAGGCCTGTCTGCCCCACACTAGTGAGCTCCAGGACTGGGGCTGCTCCTGGCTCAGCCCAGGCACTCTGCTACCCAGGGCAGGGAGAGGGGAGGCAGCCAGACAGCCGTGCTCTTTCCCCCTACACCTGTGTGTGTGGAAGGGAGCTGGGCTGCTGCTGGCCAGTGACACCCCAGCTGGTCTGCAGCCACCAGGGCACCCTGGGTTCTGTGGGTCAGCCACAGCTCAGCTCACACCCCTGGGAGCAGTCCCACGGTCTCATGTGCTGTGTACCTCGTGCCAATCCTACTCCATGGTCCCCAGAAGATCACAGAACTGGTTCTGCTTCCTCTGTTGTGACCAGGGCAAAGAGAGCTGCTCTGCTGGGTTGTAGAAGACTGGGTCTGTGGGACAAGCCCTCCTCTCCCACTTTGGGATTGATCTGAACTTTACTGCACACATGCATGGTGTAAGAGGACAAAGGGAAAGGGGTATGATACCTCTGGAAAACACGGCTCATACACCAGTCCCTGATCCCACATGTCCATTCATTTCCCCCTTCACTCTGTTCCCTTCCAGAGGTGATGCTCTGCCAGGCTGAACAGCCTCCTCCTGCACAGAGCCCTGGCTGGCTTTGGTCACAGCAAAACTGGTTTTCCAGCAGGGCTGTGTAGGCTCTCCATCCTTGCTGTGGATAGCAAGCTGAGGTACCTCTGCTCCTCCACTGAACCTGAGAGGGGGCACCTCTGCATTGCCTGAGACCTTCTCACTCGTGGCCTTACCCTGGGTTAGTTAAAGCAGTGCACTCTCCCCCCTGAGCTCTCTCGTGTCCCTACAGACTTAGCTTGGGTCATCATAAGCTGTTTCCAGTCCTATAGAGCACGAGTGGAGGAGGTGGGCATCCAGCTAAGGGTGTGCAACACCAGCACAGGTTCAGGGGTGGGAGAGCCCCAAGCAGTGTGACTGAAGGCACACGAATATTCACAGCAGTTAAAGTCAAAACAAATACAGTGTGGATGGCCTAAGAGGTTCAAACAGTGAATGCAGTAGCAGGAACTGCTGTGAGTATCCACGAGCAAAGAAAAAGTTCATTCAAAGGAAAAAAAAAGGTCTGTTCATTCTCCATTATTGACCCAACTACAGCTTCTCCTCAGGGAGGCCAAATGTTAGTGGCTGGAATGGGGAAGGCAAAGGACAAAGTCCTTTGCCAAAGAAATGGCAGTAGAAACCAAGCTGTTTTTCCTGTTTCACCTATTGAACACATTTGCTCAGAGTGGGAGGATGTTTTCTGTGGTGGAGCCCTCAGGCAGGAACACATGGAGATACCCCTGAGGCTTTCTACATTGCCTCTGAAGGGTGCTCCAAGGATGCTTTTGTGCTGGACCTCCTGGGGGAAGGAGAGAGCCACACCCCACCCTGGGGGACTGCAAGGCAGGAGGAATGGAAGGACCAGCACCTGGCAGGGTCAGGGGGAAAGACCTGCTGATGCTTCTCCTTGTCCTTGTACTCATGCTCTTCAATAAACCACTACAAGTTACCTGTTATTAGTGTCTCAACAAATTATGGTAAGGTCTGGGGACCAGATTCCTCTGGGCACTCTAGTAAAGCTGGACCTTACTAGACATCTTCCAGCAAGTCAGCAGAGTCTTTGCACATTTGCTTCAATGTTATTAATTCACAAGGGTTACTCAATTAGGAGAGTCTGGTAGCTTGTAAAACTTTACTTATTTACACTGCTTCTTGGAGAGGGACTTTCTTAGACCGTGATGATGATCAGCTTAGGCATTACAAATCCTCTTGCTGCTTGTGTCCACGGGCAGCCTGAGGGCATTAGAGAGACCCACACTTCCCAGGGGTGGCTTTGCTCCAGTTCCCCACTGCGAGGCGTGACCCTGGCACCAGCTTCCCCCCAAATCTAGAGGAGCTCTGCGCACTGGCATTAGCTTTTCCTGGGGCTGGAAACCCCCTTAGAAAAGCAGCAGCAAATTGTGATGTTTCTCGTGGCCCCTTTTTTAGGCAGCAGGGCTGCCTCTGCCTCCAAAGCAGAGCTCTCTCCCTGAAGCGTGCTTTTCAGCTCAGGGCAATGCTCTTGCATCACACTTGTCTCTGCTGCATGAAGCTCCAGCAGGGGAAGATGGAGGGTGTGCTTGAGCTTCAGAGCATGCTCTGCATCTCCTTCCAGAGCAGTGAAAATTGCAGGTTAACTTACTCCTGCAGGGAAGGGAAACGGAGCACAGGGTGAGGAGCAGTGAGTGTTGTGATGCCCAAGTCCTCCAGACTGCCTTAGTCACCCTGAGAGGCATCCCAGGCAATCCTGCTTGGGCTAGGAGCCCCCAGGTGATTTCAGTCCAAGCTGGCTTTGCCTCTCTGTGTTATTCACATGGCAAATGTGGTAGGTAAGTGTTGCTGCTCTGCTGCTCCTGGGAGGTGCTGCTATACGTTAGTGGTATGAGGAAGTTGGCAGGATTTCTGCCGTGCCCAAGCCTGGGGTGCTATTTATCCCTGTGTCACTGCTGCAGGTGAGATTTAACACAGAGGAGTTTCTCATTCCTGGTTCTTGCTGTGATTTTGATGCC
>NW_008612940.1:13299-27531 GCF_000691845.1 Merops nubicus
CTACTTGCTGAGATTTTGCTGCAGGCACTTGGTGAATCCTCCTCTCCCTGGTGTGCAGACACTGCTGGGGCATGAAGCATGAAGTTTGAACTCACCTGGCAGACTGGGACAAGTCCCTCCCCTGGATGGATTCACTGACACAATGCCAGGGAACATAAACCCATCCTCTGGCTGGTTTGGGCAAGGAAGCCACTGTCTCAGGCAGTTAGAAATAAGGGGAGCATCCAGCTGCCCAAACAGGCAGGTATTAGACACATGGAGGGTTTGACATGGGCTGTGTTGAAGGGAATTATTCCTCCTTTTGATCCTTGGACCAGCATGGCCATGCAGACTTCTTTATATGTTATTCAGAGCATTATTCTGTGTATTGACATTTGCCTTCTCTGAAAGCTGCAGGGAGAGGATAACCCACTGCCTCCTTACATGGAAAATGCCAATAATGAGCTGAGATGCAGCAGGTTCTCCCTTCACTGAGAGCTCCATGGTTTCATGAACGTGTCGTGAGTGTTTTGGTAGCCTTTGCTGCCTTGCAAGGATTTGCTCCTTGAAGCAAATCGATTTCCCCTCAGAGTCAACATGAAAGCAAAGTTTTTCAGCCCTGACTGTTCTACAGGTGCCTGTGCAAGATCTAATATATGTGTTAATGTGCGTGCAAGGATGTTGCTAGGAAACTTGTGAGAGCTAAATGAGGAAATGCTGTTAATAGCAGCAAGCAACAGGACCTCAAAAGTCCTCCTTTGCAGCCTCGCTGATGATCATTATTATATAAACAGGGCCAACTGTGAAGCTGGGTTGGGTCATGCTCTGATGTCAGCAGGTTTGCTTAAATAGCAGTAAAAAAGCCTTGACCCTTCTGGTAGAGTTTTGATGTTGTTCCCTCTCAGGTGCCACTCCACCATCTGCTCCTGGAAAAGGTAAGTGAGTGGTTTTCTCTCTGGACTCGTGGCTGGGGGCTCTGCTGTTGTTTCACTGTACCTGTCTGGCACTTGCTGGTGCCCAACCTGAGCCAGCCTGTTCCAGACCCACCTGAGCCCCAGGTTGGGGTTGTGCTTTCCCAGCCAGCCTGAAAATGTTCTGTGGTGTGTGGAGCACTGAGGAAGGTGACTTTTTGCCACTACCTTTGTCTCTAGTAGGCCTCTTAGAGTTTAATTCAGCTCAAAGGTGATCTAGAAGGAGAGATTTTCCTCCCTTCTTTGTGGTGTAAGAAGCCTGTGGAGCCCAGGAGATGCAGAGCCAGCAGGGACTGCTAATATTGTACACTGGGAAAAGGCAAGAAGCCTTTTGGCTCAGGCTGCCTGTGGGTTCACTTAATACATGATGTTCCCAAGATAACACCTCTTGCCTTCTCCTGAGGGTGTATTATTGCTCTAACAAGTGCTCCTTTTCCTGCCATTCCTGACCCCGGGAAGCGACATCTTTTCTCCAAGGGTCAGGGAGGGCTGAGCTTGCCACCCTTTGGAGAAACATTAAATTGTGTAGCTCATACTCTCTCCAACTGCTGCAGAAATTGGGGCTGGCACTGCTGGCTTGCTTCCAGCTGAAGCTGTGACATTCTGCTGTTTGAGCTTGTCTTCTTCAGTGCATAATACTTCCCTTCATGATACCACTTGTTGCACTTCTTGGTTTTAGAACCAGATAGAGAGGGGGGAAAAAAAGGAAAAACAAACCAACAAATGAACTAAACTCCAGCAGCAGAGGTTTGCTCTGGGTATGACCATTTGCTCTCTCAGGTAGGAGTATCCTGCAGGTGCCTGCTGCTAGCTGGGGGGGGAGTCTGCTCTGGTGTGATGTGTTGGTGGGAGCAAGCTGCGTGCCAGAGGAGCTTTTTCTGGAATGAATTGGGGGTGGAGTTGTTCCTCGTGTGTCCTCGAGTACAACTCATTTCTGTGGCTCATCTTGAAGGAGATGAAAGCTTTTTAACATAACTGCTACTGCAAAAAAAAACCCCAAACAAACAACAAAAACAACAAAACAAAGCAAAAACATAAACAATGAAACCACTGGAGTAATTCACTGAGCTTAAAATGTTTATTGGCAGAATCCTCTCCTCCTTGGCTCTGAGGTGTTCAGATCTAGAGTTTTTATTTTGAATCTTGAAGGCTTTGTATGCCTAAAAGATTGTCTGAGGGTTTTTTTTTGTCTCTTAGCTGATCTAATAAAAATGAATTTCATTCCTTACAAACTTTCTCAGCTACAGCCTAAAGCCTTCACAGCTACAACAATACTGCTACTGTGAACAAAGTTGCCTCCATTTCAATGAATCTAACTATGCAGAACTCAAAAGGAATTAGCTGTGCAACCATTTAAAAAATGACTGAAATGCATTTCTATGCACAGAAAGTCATAGCATTAAAATCTCAAGTCTTTTCAGGACGCATCCCCTTTGTGCAGCAGGGAATGGCCCTTCCCTAATAGCACGAAGCTCCTATTTCTATCCCTTCATGACCATCAGGCATTGAAGAGGAGAAGGTTTTTGTTATACAGGGTTTTTATGCCTAGAAAAGCATCACTTGCCCAAGGCTGAATCTGAATCTTGTCTGTCCTGAGCGGGGATAGTTTGGGGAGAAATGCTTTTGGAACTGCTGAGTTATTTGTACCACCAGAATACATCTCGGTGAAGATGGATTAATGGGTAGAGTAGAGCTGAGCTGGTGAAAGGTACATGATTAATTCAGTTTTGACAGGGCTGTATAATTTATAGTCTGGATCACACCTCCAATTAGGCATATCATGTTCTTTATTTCTGCAGTTGTGGAGCCCAGGAACTCCATGCTTGAGCATCAGCTGGTGTGTGCTTGGTGCTGCACGCCCAGAAACAAAGACACGGTGTGTGGGAGGGAGAAAGCACACCTGAGAAATGTTGGGGCTGTTTTGGAAGCCAATGCTGCTCACTAGTCAAATATTAGACTATTGAAACTTTCAAGTGTGTTGAATTACTATTTCCATAATGTCCCAGATTCTGCCTTTGCAGCCATTCCCTCCTGGGGGCCAGGTTTGATTCCAAGGAGCAATACTCTGAGGAAAGCTGTTTAAGGGGATGGTAGAAGGATTGAAAACGTGGATGTCTGGTGATGCTGATGCCTCTGCCTGCACCACGTGCAAGGCTGTTGTAGGAGCTGTGCCGTGCACCTCTGCATCACACCTTGGGGCTGCTCTTCACTGCACAGCCTGTGCTCCCCTTGGCAGGGCTTAAGGAAGTGTCGCTGCATAAATCAGCCTGCAGGAGCATCACTTGGGGTGTCTGCTGGGTGTCTGCTCTCCTGCAGCCTGCCCCAGTGCTGCAGCCTGGCTTGGTAATGAGCAGAGAGTCACACTGGTGTGGAAGTGAGAAGCCAGCTCCTTGAGGACTAATTTCTTGGGCTGCAGGCCAAGGCATACTCTGGCCCTGGATTGCAAGTTACTTGCTGCATCAGTTTAATCCAGTGGGAAAGCTGTGAATTTTTAATCCAACTACATGGATGCATCATTGCACAGTCCTCTGATTTTCTTATTAGCAGTATGTGAGTAATGAGGAGCGGGGCTAAGGGGAAAGAATCAGCAGTGCTGCCTGTCTGAGGAGGGCTGAGATCTGCTCTGGGGCTCTGGGCTCCTTTTGCTACAGGCGAGACAAGAACTGTGCTCTTGTGTCTTTACAACACCAAGGCCAATTTTATGAGATGCTCCTGAAAAAACTGGTTCTATAGCTGCTTGCCTTTGAATTCCTAGAGAGAGCCAGTTGCTTTTTTCCTCTTTTGGGAGAAGGATTCATCTTTGGAGATGACACCTCCTGGAAACCATTCTAGAACATAGTATCCCTGGTAACTGGAGCTGATATTTCTATCCTCAGAAGAAATCTGTGCCATCTTAAACTGGGAGTTGAAGGGGTGGGGGAGAATGACTTCAGGAAAAGGTACTTCAAGCACTGGGGGAAGGATCAGTCCATGTGAGATGTCAAAAAGTAACCTTACACACAAGTGTAAACCCAGTGCAGCAGTACCTGCAGTGGTGTGGAGGCCTCGACTCACTGCCACGTGGGAAAGCAAAGCAGCTGAGGGAGCTGGGCTTGTCCAGCCTGGAGAGGAGCAGGGCCAGGGGACAGAACCCCTCTCTTCCCATGCGTGTGTGGGAGTCCTCAGGAAGAGGCAGGCAGGCACTTTTTGCTGAGGATAATTAGTGACTGGAGGAGATAGTTCAGAGAGATCCTGGAGTCTGTCCTTGGAGGTCTTGAACTGAGAAGTCAAAGCCCATGGCAACCTAGTCTGGACTGAATGATGACCCTGATGAAGTCACTTCAAAATAATAATAAGCAACTTAAAATGTTTATAAATTACTTTTTTTTCTCAGCTTGTTTGTCTCATAGCAACACTTTGAATTAGAAGTTTTAAGAGAAACATTCAAACCTTTTCTGTATTTGAGCAGCTCAAACTGTCAGCTCTTGACAAAAAGATGCAAAGTGGAGAGAAAAAAAAAACAGCACTTTTGGTGAAAATTCAGTTAAACTTGGATCTTTTCTAGGATCAGTTTTAGCTGTATCTAGACAGTGTGAATAACACTGGGGGTGGTAACTAGGACTCGTCAGAATCATTTCATCCTTACATTCCAGCTGCACCCCAGGGCTCACTGGTAATGAAGCCCCTCTTGGGTTGGTCCAGCACATGCAGATGAAGAAAAAAGTGAATTTATTATTAAAGGCTTAATTTAGCTAAACTGAGTTGAATCTGTGCTACCAAACTGAAAACTCCAATGGGTTTCCTAAACCCTTCTGTAGATTTCCAGCTGGGTTTGCAGACCTGTGTTCCACCACCAGAACCTGTTCTTTTGGGCTGACCTACATTCAACTGCTGCTACCTTCTATCTTTCTTGAGAGCCCCCTGCTTTCAAAGGGACAGTCTGGGTGGAGGTCACACCCTCCCTGCTCCTCACACTGCTACAGCACAGGGAGATGCAGGCGTGGGGTGAGAGCAGAGGCCTCGAAAGAGGTGATGGAGGATGCAGAGCAGAGGAGAAGAAGCGTGGCACAGTGAGGAGAGAGGTGCAGATCCTGATGTAGATCTCAACTCAATTAACAGCTCACCAGTGATTGGGTAAGGAAACGCAGACGTGAGAGCTGGAAAAAACAGCTTTAAAAAGAAGAACAAAATCTAATATACGTAAAAGCTCTCTGTATGTAGTGAATCTGAGTGCAGTATGGACTTAGGGACCAAAGGAGGAGTGAAGCCTAAAATGTTGCTAGAAAATGTATAAACCCAGCTCCATATGTACCTTAGATAGAGGAGGAAGAATACATCCCATTGTGCTCCTGCCTGCAGAGAGAAAGAAGGGTTGTTTACAAGGAAGCAGGGGAAATGGTTTTGACTGAATTGTTAGACCTTTTTTTTTTCTTCCAGATTAATAGTCTATTTATTTTTTCCTCTAGTAATTAGATCTAGGCAAATAATATTTGCTTAGGCTGCTAAGATTTCAATTACACCAACAGTAGACTCTTGGGTCTGTATGTAAGGTCTGTTTCCATATTGTCTGTAGCAAGAACTTGGATGCAACAGTGGCACTCGACAGGTGAGTGATAACCATGAAAATATAAAAGAAAAAATGCCCAGAGGACATAACTTCCTTGGGCTCAGCCTTGTGCCCTCTGGTGTGAGACATTCTTCTGCCCCTCCAGCTTGCAGTACTCCATGAGACTTGTGGTGTCTTCTGGAGCTGCCCCAGACTGCAGCCAGCCACGGGTGAGGAGGCACTGGAGGAATATGTCACAGGCAGTTCTCCTCTAAGGCTGGGGGCAAGCAGCCATGAGCCTGCTGCCTCAGGGACTCCACTCCTGAGCTCAGGGCTCTGCCCACTGCACCTTAACTTCCTTTCTCTTGGCATGGGAGGGACCCTACTGTGACTCCTGGAGACCTGGCCTCTGCACCCAGCAGCTACAGAGTCTCAGCTGCAGTAGCTGCAGAGCCCGGGGATGCTCCAGTCTGACTCCTCTGCCCCAGCCCCTTCTGCTGAGAGAGGCAAAAAGTGAGGCCACGGGTGTAGTGGGTTTTGTAGTGCTGAGAGAGGCACCTTGCTGCCATCCCTGCTCTCCTTTCTCAGGCTGTAGCAGCACTGTTGTTGGAAGCATTCATTGCCATTCACCTTTAGGGGTTTAATTTGCATAATCATTTTTCTTGCAAGGCTTCAGCATTGGCTGGTCTGGACTCTACACTTCAAAATATCTTAACTGTGCTTTTCAATATGCACACAATGCTGTGAGCTAGAACAAAACGATCTTGTTGTGTTACCATAGAGACACCCAGGGTCTGAGAAGGGTTCCTGCTTGAAATTGGGCTGTTAAAGGGACAAGGGGCTGTTCAAACTTGAGGGAGAGCTTAATCCTTGACCAAGCACTGGTACAGATCAGTGCTGTGGGGGGGAAATGAACTGGCAGTCCCAGCCTAGTGCTTCACAGACAGTGCTCCTCGGGCCAGCTGGCTCAAGGGGACTGTCATCTTGGTGGTTTCAGGAAAAAAAACCCAGATGGAGGAAGAGGGGAAAGGTCCAGGGAATTCACTTGAACATGTTAAATCACTTTACACTTTTCTTTCACTTTTTTCCCCCCTTCTTTTGATTTGAGTGCTGATTAAGAAGTTTTCTTTTGCACTTAGACAACTCGACTTTGCTGTTTAAGCATACATTTTTTAAGCACCACTAACTGAAGGTGGGGTGAGGGAAGGGGCAGGGCTGACAGCTCTGCTCTGGAATCTGAAGTCCTTCATTCACAATTAAAGGCAAATAGTGGAACTATAGCTGCATTCCTGTGCTGACCTGGAGAAAACGTGGCTTGGACTGAGAGGACACTACTTTCTTATGAGCCTGTTGGGCTTTTACTGTTGGTGGTGTAATTGCCAGCATAATGAACATTTTGTGCAGTGGAGGGAGAAGAAAATATCTTGCTATGTACATAAAGGGAAGAAAAAAATGGTTGGGAGTTGATTCAGCAACAAAACCTTCAGGCAGTTAGTGTTGTCTTGGCTTGGGAGTGCAGTGTCCACGCTACCTATGTGAGCATCAAAAGGTTGCTTACAAACCCTGCTTGCCAACTTATTTAGAAGCCCTAGCATGAAATGGAGAGAGAGAAGCTGTACTCTGCCCTGTATTAGTTAACTGATGGGAAACTTGGAATTAGAATCCCTAAATAGGCATTTGAATGAGCAGCAGTGAATGTATTTTGAAAATTCACTTTTTGTTGTGTGGTTGGTGGGCAGTGCAAATCTGCCTTGTGTTCTGCAGGAAGCTGCTCCTCTCCTGCCCAACAGTGGCTGGGTCAGGTTCAGAGGATCCCTGGCTCTAGAGGCTGGTGATGGCAGGATTGGATCCTTCCTGCTGTCCTGAAGTCAGCCCTGATCGAGGGATTCACCTGATGACTGGTTTATGTAGTGAGCATGGCAAGGTCTCTAAGGAAAAACAGTTCTGCTTTCTCTTTGCTGTGGAACGAACCCTTCTGGCCCAGGCTAATGGGAATAACGTGCACCCTGCCCTGCCCAGGGAGCCCTGGCTGCAAGCTCAGCAGAGCTAAATTTATGCACATCCAAGGTACTGTTAAGTTCTCAGGTGCCATGTACTCTGGCAAATGCCACGTGGCCCATGGCTAACGCTCAGCAGTGGCAGGCAATGCTGTCAGTAACAGCTTGGAAACTTGCATTCCTGTCAGCAGTGATTTACAGGGCAGTTTAGTTTCCTCCCAGAAGAGGTGGAAGGAAGATCAGCTGGCGTGGGGTTAGGGCAGCTTCCCAGCAGCACAGCAAATGCTGCTGCAGGGAGAGGTTGGGCAACGAGAAATGGGAACCACTGTTCGTCTTATGTTACTGTATTCTTACGTTGCTTATAAACAGAAGACTTCATTTGCTTCACGTGGCTGCCTAGATTTTGGAGGAGTCAACATAGAAGAGATCCTGTCATATGGGCTTGGCAAAGTTGGTGTGTGCTGCATGTGGAAGCTTCTGTCCTGCACATCCCGTGGGGTTTCACCATTACCTGGGATATTTCTGGCCTTTCTAGATAACTTACTGGATTAAAATTTATTTTGGCAAGTTATTGATACAGGTGCCACTAGTGGCACCAAGATTGAGCAACATGTCCATTGGTGCAAGGATTTTTAGCCTCTTCTTTTCCTGGACTCTATTTTTGGTCCTCATAGGAAAAAGCAAGTGGCTGGAAAACAGTGTATGGTGACAAGCTGCCAGTGGATGTCAAATAGCTGAGAAATGCAGAAAGCTGCAGTAGCTTTTATTAGACCAATGAATGTAATAAGGGGGAAAAAAAGGATGAGTTTTCAAGTATGGAAGACCACCTTTAGGTCAATGTGCCCAAAAGCATGTTGGAATTTTTCAGCTAGGTCAGCTGGTCTAGTAAAAGTTACTGCTTCTCTGCAGAAGTTATTGTACCTCGTAGCTTGAGAGCATCATGGCCACAGCAACACTGCTGCTAAACAAGATTCTTGAAAGCCCATTTTTGTATCAAAACTGCAGGAATACGTCCACGTGAGTCTTACCTTTAGTGCATTTCTTCTTAGTTTTGTCATCTATTTTCTGTCACAGCTGTGTATAGTAAATTCTTCCAGCAGTTCTGGAAAAGAAGAAAGGGAGAGTGATTGATTTCCATTTTCTGAGCTTTATGGGGTGTGCTCCTTAGAAAACTTGTCATTACCACCATTTGCTGGTGTTTAGTGGAAGATTTAATTCCCCTGCTGTACTGATTGGGGGGAATCAGTTGATGTAGAGCTCAGGCAGTCGTTATGTAAATGGCAGGACTGTGAAGTGCCTCCCTGTGGCTGCAGCACCCACTGGGCAGCTGGTACCCACAGCAAGGGCAACCTGTCCAAAGAAAAGATTTAGCTGAAGCCTTGGGGAGCAATTTGTTCCGAAAATGTCTGCGTGGACTGAGTTTGGGGGATTAGAGTGGGAAAGAGGTGAAGGCTTTAAAAATGTTGAATAAAAAGCTTTTATTTTGTAGACAAACGCTGAAACTCAGGGGGGATTGAGGAGAGGATTTCTGTAGCTGAGGAGGTTTGCTTTTACTGTGGGAGCAGCCAAGGAGAACTCAGAAGGTGTAGAAAAGAGGAAGAGGCTCAACAGCACTTTTGGGTTGGCAGAAAGCACATCGTGGTGCTCTGATGGTCAGAGGTGGGGTGCATGGAAGTCAAGCCATGTGCTGACGAGGGAAGGAGCTCCCTGCAGTGCACCAACCAGAGCTGGTGTGCTGCACATACTGCACGCCTGTGGGGGTGAAACCAGACAGACCAAGGTGTCCGTGAGGGTGGGAATGCCTTGAGGAGGCAGAGCCTCAGCCCAGCTCCTGGGTGCTGGCAAAGCCTGCCTATGTGACTGCTTTCCCAGGGCAGGCAGAGAGACTGCTCTCCAGGTGTGGCTCCAAGTGGCCTTGGAGAAACAAGGGGTGCTGTGGCCTGCTTCAGCACCAGGAAGTTTAGAAGTGTGCCTAATCCACTTGGGTTTCCATGGACACATCCACTCCTGCCATCTGTCATCAGATGAGTGGGAAAATGTGCCTGTTGTTTCAGGGCTGGCTTCACTTGGGTATTCCTGAGGTCTCACTAAACGGCTGACATGCACAAGAGGTCACTGCAGGGTTGGGGACAGGGTTACCCTGACTGGCACGTGGGCAGGGTTTGCTCCAAAGCCTGTGTTAGCAATACCTGTGTTGGGCTGCACCTGACTCCAGACAGAGAGGGCAGGTGAGAGTCAGCCAGTGAGCTGACATGCACAAGAGGTCACTGCTGTGTTGGGCACAGGGTTACCCTGACTGGCAGGACCTGGGCAGGATTTGCTCCAATGCCTGTATTGGGCTGCACCTAACTCCAGAGAGAGGGCAGGTGAGAGTCAGCCAGTGAATCCCCACCCCTCCCAGGCCTGAGGCTTCTGCTGCTTCCAGTGGGTAGGCTTCCAAAACCACAAACCTTCCTGCCTGGGACAATATCCTCACATTGAGTTTGAGACCAGTGGTGTCCCCCAGGGGCTCGTACTGGGAGCAGTGCTGTTTAATCTCTTAAGCAGTGACCTAGGCCATGGTGGGATCAAGTGCACCCTTGGCAGGTTTGCAGATGATGCTGGGGGGGGTGGCTCATGCTCCTGAGGGGTGGGATGCCATCCAGAGAGGCCTGGGCAAGCTTGAGAAGCAGGCCTGTGTAAACCTCCTGAGGTTTACCAGGTGCAGGACCTGGGTAGGGAAATCCTCAGCATCCAAGCAGGCTGGGAGGTGGTGGGACTGAGAGCAGCCCTGCTGAAGAGGACCTGTGGGTGCTAGTGGATGAAGAGCTGGCCATGAGTCAGCAATGTGCACTCACAGTCCAGGAGGCCAGTGGGATCATGGGCTCCATCAAGAGAGACCTGGACAGCAGGCTGAGGGAGCTGGTTCTGCCCCTCTGCCCTGGTGAGACCTCACCTGGAGAGCACTGTCCAGCTCTGGGGCCTCCAGCACAAAAAGGACGTGGATGTACTGCAGCAGGCCCAGAAGAAGGCCACAAAAATGGTCAGAGGGATGGAACCCCTCTGCTGAGGACAGGCTGAGGAGGTGGGGTTGGTCAGCCTGGAGAAGAGGAGGTTCCATGTGAGCCTTTCAGTCCCTAAAGGGGGCCTGTGAGAGAGATGGACAGACTTTTTAACCAGGTCTGTTGTGACATGGCAAGAGGTAATGGTTTTATACCCAGTCTAAACCTACCTTCTTTTAGTTTAAGGAAGAATTTATTTTCTGTTTTTACAATGCATGTGCTGAAACACTGGAACGTGTTGGCCAGAGAGGTGGCAGGGTGGTTCCCCATCCCTGGAAATGTTTGAGGTCAAGCTGGACAGGCTTCTGAACTGCTTAATCCAGTGAAAGCCATCCCTGCTCATTGTGTCAAGGCTGGACTAGACCTTTAAAGGTCCTTTCCCAACCTTTCTAAGATAACCAGCCCTGCAGCCAGGAGGAAAAGTTCTCCTGGGATAGGTGAGTTGACAGGAATATTGTGGTTTCATCTCCTGGTGAGTGACCTCTGCTTTGTACACACAGGTGTTCAGCCAAATAAACCTGGGGGTTGGTTTTTCACTGGAAAGGTACAGAGATGGTTAACTGGGTGTACCTCTGAAGGTCTGTCATATTTCTTCTCAGGCTTAAAGCAGTTCCATTTGCAAACTCTATTTCCTCTGTCAAAGGAGATAACCGATCCACAGACTGAAGTTATTAACGATCAACCCAGTGAATTTTATCCATCTTCTTACCTCTTAGAAGGGCACTTCACTGAAGCTGATTTTGATCAATTTGTAAACAATGTCACCTTCAATAAATTCCTATCTGACAATAGATAACCCAGTAACAAGCCAGGACTGCAAAGGTGATGTAAGAGTTGGCATCTAGTGCAGCTCTTGAACCCAACTGCATCCCCACTGGTGTGGTTTGCTTTTTTTAGAGCAATGTTAAGGGAAAAGGAAAAAATAATACAGCATCCTGGAAGAAAGCCTTCTCTTCAAATTGGATTCAGGAGGATGTTTTTCCCTGAGACATGAGAATTGCATTACTTATCATAATTCTTTCAAAAGAAAAAGTAGGGGGGAGAGGTTTCATTTTTCTCTTTCTGTCCTTGCCCAGCCTAGCGTGTTAAGTCTTGGCAAGTATCTTGGCCCTTCAGTTTAAGGATCTTATGTCTGTTCTTGGGAGCAGTTTAACACAAGTGAGTCCTGCAGCGGTCACCTGCCAGCATCTGATGTTTGGGATATTGCACAGGTATCTCCTCTGCCCATGAAGTGCTGTTCCATCAGTGCCAAGGAAGAGGAATAGGCACTCGCTGGTGGGAAAGTACACTGCTGGAGCAGCAAACAGATGTCTGCTCATAGCTCCAGCATCCAAATGACCAGAGTGTGCTGCACTCACTGAATAAATGGCTGGCATAAGCCTAATATTTTGGGGAAGGCTCAAGGGCAACCCAAGTAGAAATTCAGAGTTCCAGGAACAAATTCTCCCTGTCCACGTCCTTTCTGTACAATCTGCAAGCTATTTTTGGAAGTGGTGGTAAGGTGGAGAGGGAGCCAGGGTGAGAGGACTGACTGGTGCATCTGAAGATTATTATTCCCCGTGGCTGCTCCATCCTTCTGGAGCGTGGCCACAGCTCTTGCCATTGCTGCAGGAAGCAGCTCAAGGCATTTGCTGTGTCACCGTGTAATGCAGGCATGGCACAGGACCTGCTGTGGTGACCAGATCCTAAAGGGGATTCAGATACCCTCTGCCTCCACCAGCCTGGGTCAAAAGGGAGTCCTCTGAGTCAGTTCTGGGCAGAAATCCTTTCTCTGCTCACCGTGCTCTTTAGGAAGCACATTAATGCAGCCACTGCACAGGGCGAACTGATCTTTGCTGTTTACCTGCCAGCTGATGCACAGCAGGACGCAAGGAACAGTCCAAGGCGAGCTGGGCTGGCCCTTGCCAAACGCAGTGTGTCCTGATATTAAAACCCACACTGATTTCCATGAGGTCAGGAGAGCTTGTGAGTCTTGGCAGAGCAGGGAAGCAGTGCGGCAGTCCCGGGGAGGATGGGCCGTTTGTCTTGGGCTTGCTTCATCTGTCTTTGCATCTTTCCATCCCCAGAAGGTACCTGAAGGAGTAAGGGTAGCAGCAGGCCACGGTGCCCGATGCCTTCTGTGCTCTCTGCCCTTGACTTTGATGAAGGATTATTTTGGGCAAGAAACGTTCATTGCAGTTGGGCTTTCATTGCAGTTAGGAGTGTGGACATACCCACTGCATTCCTCCCCATGTACCCCCAAAGATGGGGGGTTCCTGCAGCTGCTTCTGGTCAATAAGAACATCAATGTTCCTCTGGCTGTATTTTTCATCTAGAAAAAAGACAATCAGCTGAAGGAAAGCGAAGCAGCCTGAGGGAGTCTGAGGAAACTTTACTCCCCATATTGCTGGAGAATGAGGGAAGCAGCTGGGTTATGACTCTCCCTTCAGTGCTTTTTCTGAAGTGTTATGCTTCAGCTGCTTGAGCCTTTGCAAAGAGCAGGCTGCATTAAGGAGCAAAACTCTCTCTTAGCTGCTCTGCCCACGGCAGGGCTGGGAGCAGAGAGGGGTTTGGAAGAGCACTAGGCCTATGGGGCTGTCCACCTTGTCAGGTGTGGTGCCTGAAGAGATGGAGCAGTCGCCTGACACCTGGAAAGGGACTGGGGCTACATCCCCTGGATCACCATGTGTTCAGTGCCTTCTCACCCCATCGTGACACTGCTCATCGAAGGAAACCCCAGCCCACGTGGGACTGGGCAGTTTTGCTGCCCAACAAGGGCAGTTCAGCCATTGCTCCTCATGAACAGAGTTAGTGGGCTTCTTCCAGAACCAAAAAAATACTGGTAAACCTGGGCTGCTGGGGTGACATTTTTACCTAGCCCTCTGGCAGAAGGATGCCAGATGTGATGCTGAGCAAGGCAGAGCTTATCCTAGGCTGCTGAGACAGCTGTGAGTTCCCCACTTGCTGTTCCTGCAGGTTCCAGCTTACCTTTTCATGTTGCTTAAAGCAATTTCTGTTGGGCCACCCCAGGTGCTTTTCCTTGTCATCCCTCTCCCCGGTGCAGCTCCCCACTTCTCAGTGGGAGTGCAGCCACCAAAAGTCAGCGAAGCTTTTGAGGCAACTGCGGAGCCAGAACCTCTAAGAGGTGCTGAGCAAGGGGGTAGGGTGGCTATGGGGACAACCCCAGGGCCTCTGGCTGGGAAGGAGATGGGGAGAAGCTTTATGAGGTGGACTGGCTGGCTGCGGGTTGCAAATGTTGCATGGCTGTGCGTGGTTGGGGAGGAAGCTTTGGGTGGGGAATGGAGCAGTTGTACAACTTGCAGAATGGTTGGAGCATTCTCCTAGCCCAGCTGCTTATTTTCATGAGGCAAAGCTAACGTGGTCAGAGTTGGACGGGGAGCTGGTCTCTGAGCTCTCTGCTTTGATCCTTTTCTTGGATGAGCACCCTAAATTTGTAAAAGTCTCCTTTGCTCCCTTCCCATTCCCTACGCGTGCTTGATGTCTGGCGTGCCGAGCTGGGTTTGATTTTTCTGGGTAGCCTGAAGGGCTGCAATTACTTAAGCTCGTGACCCTAAATGACACAACTTGTTGGTGGTGCTCGTGTTGTTAGAGCCCCGCGGGGCCCAGGCTCCGAGAGCTGCCTCGCTGCCGTCGGGGGCATCTCGGTGTGATGCTCAGGGGTGCTGGGCGCCCATGTCTCCCCGTCTCTCCAGGTGGAGTTGGGGTGCCGGCGCCTTTGC
>NW_008612941.1:0-6148 GCF_000691845.1 Merops nubicus
TTTGTTATCTGTTGTTACACACATTGTAATTGCTGTTGTTTGCTGTTCCTTCTGCATTCTTGTAGTAAATTCTCCTTATCTCAGCCCACGGGGGTTTGTGTTTTTCTCCCTTTTCTCCCTCCTGTATGGGGTTGGGGGTGAGCGAGCGGCCCTGTGGCGCCTGGCTCCCGCCTGGGGCTGAACCACCACACAGCCAAAAAGGTTCTGTGATTTTAGCCACCAGTCCAGGTAAGGCCTAATGTATAAGTACAGAACCTAGGATAAGAACTAATGTGGTCATCGGGGTTAGAGTCTGAACATCCTCTCTTAGGAAGAGCTCTCAGATTTCTAATGATTAAGTGTCTCATAAGAGATACAGGATTTATTTAATTGTTAGTGCCATAAGTTTACTTTTTCATTAACACAGAACTTGTGAAGTTCATCAGGGCACGGTGGTAGCTAGAATGAATTGGCATGTCTCCACTGATGTCTGGAAGCAGCCTCAGCATCATGAGCAGAACATCTGGCCTATAGGCTTTAAAGATCGGTTTGAACAGCTTTGCCACACAGTAAGCCCCTAGAATACACACCTCTTTCCATGTCGTTCTTAATTTGCTCTTCCAAGTCTTCTGGGGACACACAGAACTCCTGCTCTTCCCCGCCAGGTGCTTTGGGTTTGCATTTTCCACAGCAGCAGTTGAAGCAGCAGCAGAGACAGCAGCAGAGGTAGCAGCCCGTCAGCAGGCCACAGACTGCAAACAGGCCCTGGGTGAAACACAGTGGGAGGAGAACCCCATGAGCAGTGACCTTCTTCAAACCTGTGGCAGCCTCTTACAGCTGAAGGAAGTAACTCAGGCCAAAGGAACCCACTAAAGGAACTCGGGTTCCCAAGTGCTTGGCCTTCAGAGGAATCCAGCTGCTGGCCAAGTGCCTAAACAAGGGCCAGATCTTCCAAAGTCCTCCTCACCCACAAGCTCCCACTTGCTACTCAGGACCGCATCCACAAAGAAGACAACAACCAACAGGCCCCTAGATGCTCAACTTTTGAAGGTCTCTCCACAGTTGATGGCCTTCAGAAAAAAACTTCAAGGCAGTATGCAAAACCCCACCCACCTTAAAATGACTCATTTCCTCTCAAAAATGACTCATTTGCCCAAGATCACTTTTGCAAACAGTTATTTACCAGCAGGTTCTTGCCAATAACAAAGCCAAGAGAAGAAGAAAAGACCCAGATATATCCCACATAACTTCAGGTAGTGAAGAAAGGCATCCAAATTAGGGCTGTAGCTCCCATGGGCTCCCTACATAGTCAATGGGAAGTTAAAGCCCTTCCAGATGGTGATTCAGTCCTAGGAGGATTTGAATTGCCCATTGTGGGTGTTTCTTCCCATGTTCAGGAGCACACAGGTGACAACTCCTAAATTATGCTCTTTAGGCTGTGATTTCTTGATCTGGGGACTCAGGAGGGAAGAAGTTCCCACCTGCATCTTGCTCTGCTCACTCCCGTCCCCATGACAAAGCACAGAGGCTTCAGCAGAGCCAGCACAACTGCCTGGTGCCCAGACCAGAGATCTCAGCCAGATTCAACAGCCAGAAAACTTTAATTTACTGAGTTTTTCCTCCTCCAGACCAGGTCACTGCCTGTAGGACAATCCCTAGGTGTGGGGGCATGATGGAGGCCTGGCTCCTGCCCCAAGCCCAACCCAGGACTGCACTGCCATATCTGTGGCAAGGGAGAAATGTCCACGTCTCTTCATGGACATAGTGGTGAAAAAGGAAAGCAAAGGAAAAGGAAAGGCAAAGGAAGGCCAGCGACATTCCTGAAAAGCAAATCAAAGATGGTATGTGGAACGTGTGTGGAAAGCCACAGCTTTTGAGCCACCAGGTGTATATGGGTTGGAGGTATGGCCAGGCTTTAGCACTGTAGTTACAGTCCAATGGACACACAAAACTGTTTCAAATGCCATAACTCCTAAAATAAGTTATCTGACTGTGTATCACTTATGCCATAGTGGAGAATAAATCATCAGAATGGAGAGAATGAAAAAAGACAGAATAAAATTGTATAGAGGGAAAAAATACTTGAATTTATTCATAACATGATACCTTATATGTTTCAAGATTTCTTGTGATTGTATTATCATAGTTGGTAAATCAAGATCATATCCATGAACTGCCTTCATGGTAGAGGTAGAACTGCTTTTTGCTAAAACAGTTAAACAAACAACCCCTATGCCTGGAGTGGAGAAGCAGTTAAAGTTCCTATTACCCACGTCAGCATTTTCCCAGTTTAATGTGCCTGCTAAGAAGTGTGGCACTCTGAAAAAAAAAGTAATTTTCACTTTCCATTTCTCCTTTCATTTAAGTTTCCTTACGTCTAATGAAACATCTCCTTACAATTGTCAGATTTTCTGAGTGTGCTAGGGAAGTGGATTTACCAGGAATGGTCGTAGTTGAAGAGGAAGATAATAAGGGAAAGCTGTGGTCTCTACTGTCTTCTACCAGAATGGAGATAATTAGAGGTCCAGAGGTCATCTGTAGATGATGCCTCAGACTCCAACAGTATTATGGTGGCCAATATAAAAATCTGAAACTGCCTCAGCATTTGTGCCTGAGTTTAAAAGAGCTGAAGAATAGTGAGCTCAGCTTACAAAAAAAAAAAAACAAAAACCCACTTGGTGGCCTGTTTATGGTTTGGAGGTGGCAAGGTTCTGGGCTGGGGGAGGGACAGAGAGACCATCTGTGACAATCCTCAAATGAGTCTACATGCATATATTGTGGTTTTTTGGTACAGAATTCTGAAAAAAAAAAAAAAAAGTAAACAGTGTTTCCTTTTGCTGAGGTATTCAGCATATCTTGTCTCACCTCTGGGACACAGCTCCCTTCAGACAATCCACATGTTCCTTCTTTAGATGTTAGGGACTTACTAGGTTCTCGCTGTACTCTCCACTGCTCTCCATATGAGTCAAAGCCACAGCAGTTATTTCTGTTCCTGATTTTCTAACCACAGAGGATTTTATACTTCATAAAATCTCCATTAAAAATCAGTAAGCAGAAGAGGAAATTGAAGCTAAAAACAGCAGCAAACAGTGAAGAAAGCCTTGTTTACCAAGCCTGTCAAAGGAATCGATACTGCTGCTTTCCCAGCTCTAAGGCAATGCTTCCTAGAACCTGAACTGTGGCCAAGAGGCTGAAGGAGAGGGTGGACAGCAAAGAAAGAGGGAATGATCCAGCAAGAGAAGACAGCAGCTGTGGTGGGGAGTCCAGGCCTCCAGCTTGCTTCTGAGGGTGCAATGGCACCTTGGCAAGTGTCGTTTACACACCAGTATTTTATTCATTAGTTTCCTTCACTGTTCTGGTTGTTTGTTACATTTCTGTAATGTTTCAGTATTTGCAGAAACATTTGACATATGCAAACATCAGAGGATGCCAGTGACATGAGAGAGCACATGAACACAACTCCTTTATGACCAGCACAGCCCATGATGTGTTTTTCTCTAAGCAACGTGCCAGGTCTTGCTGTATCATTCTCTTAGGTTCCTGCTCTCTTGTTTCACTCCACTCTTCTCACCTTTTCTTCCACTTGCTTTCTCTCACCCCCTCAGCAGGGCACATATATGCTACCATGATCACAGAGTGTTATGTATTATTATTGCTTACTTGCACCGTGTGCTATATATAGCAAAGAACACAGCTAAATTTGCACTGTAATAACTTATTAACTGGTTGTCACATAAGTGGGACTTCTAATTTTTGAACAATGAGTCATTTTTATTTAGTCATTACTGAAAAGAAAGTAAAAATTAACCTGGAGCACTAGATTCAAATCTAATCAGTGTCTGAAAGTGTTATAAAACATACACTCTGTTTAATTATTTACCGAGTTAAAAAGAAAACATTCTCTATTAGCACTATTCTGAACTTATGTTATGATCTGCTGCTATAGATTTTCTAGATAATGTTGTTTAATTAGGCAGTTTCGATTCAGATCCTACTATTTTTAAGGCTGCAAAGAGACCACGTTATTTAGGGGCTTCCTTGTGTATGTAATTGTGTGCATTGTAACACCTGAATTCCATCAGAAAATAACAACTTACCTTTGCCCACCAGCTTGAGAGCATGAAGTAGGTGTTAACATTTTCCTCACCAAACTGTTCTGCCACATAGAGCCCTAATGATCCATACTTGTCATATATGTTCCGCTTGGACAGGTCAGTCAGTGTTGCATGAGCACTGTTGATCTCTTTAAATTTTTCTGCAGCCTCTGGATTGTCTGGATTTTTGTCGGGGTGATACTTCAGAGCCAGTTTTCTTTAAAAATAAAGAACAAAAGCCAGAAGGAAAATAAGTCACCTGTATGTGCGCAGGTATACAGACACCTACAGAACAGTACAGAGTATTTTAATAGAGGTGTAATCATTCTGAACAGTGTTCAATCTTCTTTTTTTCCAGCTTTGAAGTATTCAGTGGAACAAAAGTGACAGAATATGAAAGTTTTGGTAAAAAGATGTGTCGCTGTTATGCTGAGCATGAACTTTGTGTATTGAGGCCTAGTCAGCTACTGTGCTAAAGGAGACAGTGATATATGCTGAAAGCACAGATCACAGCATGGTAATACATCACGGGCATTTGTGGCATTATGATTGTCTGTTGATTTGCATAATTTAGCAAGTTTCAATGAAGATAAGGATCCTTTAAAGGTTGTTTAAAAACTTGATGATCAGACTGTTTATCCCATCAACACTATCTTCTGTACAGCAAAGGAAATTCCGCATCTGATTGCCTATCAGTGATAGCTATATTAAAAGTCTGCCAACAGTGTCTAAAACAGTTAAACAAACTGCCTAGACAGTGATGGTGGGGGACATAGGTAGGAGCTGCAATAGAGAGGAAGCATCTTTCAAGGTGGAAAAGCATCTTGAGGCCACATCTGGGGTACTGTGTCCAGTTCTGGGCTCCCCAGTTCAAGAGAGACAAGAAACTACTGGAGAGAGTCCACCGGGAGCTCCAAAGATGCTGAGGGGCCTGGAGCATCTCTGTGCCCAGGAAAGGCTGAGAGCCCTGGGGCTGTTGAGCTGGAGAAGAGAAGGCTGAGAGGGCATCTGATCAATGCTGATCAATATCAAAAGAGTAGGGGTCAAGTGGATTGGGCCAGACACTTGTCAGTGGTGCCCAGTGACAGGACAAGGGGCAACAGGCACAATCTGGAACTCAGGAGATTCCATCTGAACATAAAGAAAAAGCTTATTTCCTATGAGGGTGCTAGAGCCTTGGAGCAGGCTGTTCAGAGAAGTTGTGGAGTCTCCTTCTCTGGAAAGATTCCAAACCTACATGGATGCCATCCTGGGCACCCTGGTCTGGGTGACCCTGCTGGAGCAGGGAGTTTGGAGAAGATATCTCCAGAGGTCCCTTCCAACCCCACTATGCTGGGATTCTGAGAATCTGTGAGTTAGCCCCAGTGCCTGTCTTTGGGCCTAGTTCCCCATTGCTGCACTTTGGAGACACTCCTTGAAGCACTGGAAGATGACTGTCATCTGGCTTGGGCTGCTCATGCTGGTGGGAGGCCTCTGCTAGGACAGGCGCAGCAGTGTGCCATTTTCCCCTGCTGTGGCATCCAAGGACAGGTACAGCTGGGAAGGAACAATGTGGGGCTGTTGACCCACGGGCAGTGGTGGGGAAGCACAGCTTAGAGAAGAAAGGGTTTGCTTCCAACCAGGTTGAAGCGCTGGTAGTGGTGAGCTCACTTGTACGTGCAAAACAAGCACAGACAGAAGCGTGTATTTTCAAAAATCTCCACTCCCTTTGAGAAACCGGCAAGAAGGGATTTTCCAGGACATTTATTTCATGACTAGTGCTGTCCTCTAGTGGCATGGGAGCTGATCTACCAGCGGTTTAAGTACTGTGATTCTCACCACAGTCAAGCTATCCTGCGTTTTCTAAACAATCTCTCCGAATGTTTCAAGAGCTAGCCATGGCCATTACACCCAAAAATTATTTGTGGTGAGAAGGCAGTGTGCTCATACTTCCTCTAACAAATTTGTTTTCAAGAGTGGAGTCCTGCTTGACTTTCCACTGAAGTCCCAGTACAGGTTATTCCCTGTGCTGGTTTTGGTGGGATAGAGTTAATTTTCTTCACAGTAGCTGGTATGTGGCTATGATTTTAATTTGT
>NW_008612941.1:6222-30821 GCF_000691845.1 Merops nubicus
TTCAGGGATGTTTTAGTCACTGCTGAGCAGCCCTTACACAGAGTCAAGGCTTTTTCTGCTCCTCACCCCACCCCACCTGCAAGTTGGCTGGAGGGGCAGAAGAAGCTGGGAGGGGGCATATCTGGGACAGCCAGTCTCAACCGACCAAAGGGCTTCTCCAGACCATACGACTCATGCTCAGCATATACAGCTGGGGGAAGAAGGAGGAAAGGGGAATATTCAGAGCGATGGCGTTTGTCTTCCCAAGTCAACGTTACACATAATGGAGGCCTGCTCCCCTGGACATACCTGAACACCTGCCTGCCAATGGAAAGTGGTGAAGGAATCTGCCCTGCTTGTGGCAGAGGGGTTGGAACTGTGTGATCTTTGTGGTCCCTTCCAGCCCTGACAGATTCTGATACTGTTTTTGCAGAGGACTTAGTGGTGTTGTCTTGATGGTTGGACTCGATGATCTTGGAGGTCTCTTCCAACCTAAAGGATTCTATGATTCTATGAATTCCTTGGTTTTTTTTTTCCTTGTGCACATGACTTTTGCTTCACCTGTTAAACTGTCTTTACCTCAACCCACAAGGTTTCTCAGTTTTACCCTCCCAGTTCTCTCCTGCACCCCACCAGGAGGAGACCGAGTGAACGGTTGTGTGGGGCAGAGTTGCCGGCCAGGATTAAATCACATTACCACAATAACATGTCACTGCTTTGCTCCAGATGCCTTGGAGATGTTCTGCCAACATGAAGACTGACATGAGTTTGGGTACAGCCTCTGCCAATGATCTCTTCAGTTCTGTATCCTGAATTCAAGTGATCTTCTCACAGACCATAAATAATTCCTTAAACATGTCTCTAATAGCATGCAGGGGTTTGCGTTCAGTCACATTTCATGTACTGTGCATGTAGCTCCTTAAACATAACTCTCCAGTTATATTTAACATGTGGTACCTTAAACATAACAAAAAATGAAATAGGAGAACTGGAAAAACAAGCTCAGTCTTGCATGACTAATGACATTATGTGCCTTCAAGTATTTAAGTAGCTTAAGCAATCCATCCCTTTTCTTAGCTGAAAACAAAACCCAGCAATAAGAATTAAAAAAGAAAAAAAAAAAAAGAAAAAAAAAAGAGAGGTATTACTTTCAAAACCATGCATGGTTGGAAGCACCAAACAGTCAGTCTTCAGGCTTTTTTTCTTTTCCCACAGACCCAAGGAAATTTTCTGCCCTCTCCATATCCCAAAAAATCTCATAAAAAATAACAATTTGAAAAAAAATGTAGTTTCATAAAGGTGAAGAAGCCAAAAAAGGGAGAGCGAAGTGAACACAGGAGTTTGTGGTCTGCTCCACATATCAAACATGTGGATTTAGGTCCATTCATCTTTTCCTCATGATGGTCTTCTCCTTTGCCAGCTTGGCAAAGGGTCCACGCTTGGGACTAGTGATCACTGCAGTCCCTCAGAGCAGCAAGCAGTGTGACGTGTTGAGGAAAGAAAAGTGGTGAGGGGTAGAGAAATAATCATCCCAAAAGATGGATTTGTCACTCATGGGAACAGAGTCAGACAAAAATGCCCAGCACCTCTGTCAGTGGGAGGCTTTGGTTGAGGAGTGAGATTGAGCCAGAAGAAGCTGCAGGGCTCCATATGGTGAGGATACATTTGAGTGGATGGAGCAACATTCTGAAAACTGGAAAACAAGCTGTACAGGGTGAAGTGTAGCAGTGCTGAGGAGTATCGGAGAGCGGCAGAAGGAGCCCTGCTGTTCCTTCGATAGCTCAGCTGGCAGAGCGGAGGACTGTAGGCTCTGCTGCACGGCCATCCTTAGGTCGCTGGTTCAACTCCGGCTCGAAGGAGTGCCCTTTTGGCTCTGGCCCAGGCCCTGCAGCACCTTCTGCCTTTTGGCCTGCCTGGTGTCTGCCCCTGAAGGGCTGCCCGGCCTTGAGCTCTTGCCGGAGGTGAACAGGACCATGCCAGGCAGTTATGGGTGAACCCAAGGCAGGGGATGGTGGTATATCAGCACTGGGGTTGTCAGGGGTATCCTCCAGCAGGAAGATGGATGGTGGGACGAGAGAGCAAGGCTGATGGGAAGACAGGGCTTTAGGTGCAGGGCAGCCTGGGTCATGGGTCATGCCATTGGAGGGCAAAGGCCCTCAGGTACAGGCCATGGGCTGGGGAATTAGTTCAAGTGGTAGAGCACTTGCTTAGCATGTGGGAGGCAGTGGGATCAATGGCTGCATTTCTCCAATGCTTGTCTTCCCCTTGCCTGGACTTAAGGCCCAGAAGTGAGGGGGTTAAATCCCCAGCTCTGAATGAGAATTGGCAAATGGATGATGCCCATGATCAAGGCCCTAGTGATCGGTTTTCACTCAGGATCAGGCCAGCCTTGGGTGGGAACTGATGAGCAGATCACCACCAGGTGCCCCCACCTTCCACATTAACTTGGAGGTGGGGCAAGAAGCCACCTCTATAAGAACTGACTGTTTGCAGTGTAGTTGGGTGGTTTTTCCATATAGTGTATGTTCTGTGTGGGGTTCTGGCTATTGGAAGGGCTCCCTGACTCTTAATAGCAAGGGAAGCTCCCAGGATGGCAGGACAAGATGATGAGTCTCTCCTGGCAGTTACTATAAGACTTGGGACTGGACTGATCACCTGGGTCCTTCATTCTCCCATGGCACAGTTCCAGAGTCAGCTCAGTCCCTTCTGCAGACCCTATGCTGTAAGTGAATGTGTTGACTTGTTCTCTCCAGTGGTCTGGCATGTTGGATTGTTGGTGTATGATTTAGGAGTGGAGGGAGGACTTTGGTTGCTGGTTTGCCTCTTGATGATAATATCCTTCTTAGTTGCGCCAGTGGTCAGTGAAAGAGGCCCTTTGCTGGGACTCTCTGAGCTATGGAGACCATGAGACCTTGCAGTGCACTTGAATGCACAATCAAGGGTTTTTAACAGAGGAATTGATTTGCCTCCTCTTTGTTTAACAGTCATCAAATGTCATCCTCTGTACTGTGCTCAGCTTTGAGCTCCTGCACACAGGAAAGCCATCAATGAAATGGAACATCTAAAAAAAGCTACAGGAATGGAGAGAATTCTCTGTTTGAACAGACTGAGGACAGGGATCATGTTCTCCTTAGAGAAAGAGGATGAGATGCTTCTGGATGAGCTTCCAGATAGCATGAGGAAGATCCCAAGCAGAGGAATGGCTGTCTGTAGTCTGGTGCTGACCAGAAGGCAGCGGAGAGGGTAGTGAAACGGGCTCAAAGGATACACAATATGTCTTTTTGTCCTGAAGTGAGTCTAGCAGTAGAAGATGAGGTCCAAGGATTGTGCGTGTGCATGAATTGAGGGGTGAAAGTTTTGATGAAGGTGTTGTGATATTGGAGGTGAGTCTGTTTGAAGGAGAGGGTTGAACTGAAATCATTCTGGTGCATTGTGCATACGGAAGTGTTGGCTGAACGTGTGCTGGGCGAGGTACTGGGAAGGGCTCCATGGTTCCTTCGATAGCTCAGCTGGCAGAGCGGAGGACTGTAGGCTCTGCTGCACGGCCATCCTTAGGTCGCTGGTTCAACTCCGGCTCGAAGGAGTGCCCTTTTGGCTCTGGCCCAGGCCCTGCAGCACCTTCTGCCTTTTGGCCTGCCTGGTGTCTGCCCTTGAAGGGGCTGCCCGGCCTTGAGCTCTTGCCGGAGGTGAACAGGACCATGCCAGGCAGTTATGGGTGAACCCAGGGCAGGGGATGGTGGTATATCAGCACTGGGGTTGTCAGGGGTCTCCTCCAGCAGGAAGATGGATGGTGGGACGAGAGAGCAAGGCTGATGGGAAGACAGGGCTTTAGGTGCAGGGCAGCCTGGGTCATGGGTCATGCCATTGGAGGGCAGAGACCCTCAGGGACAGGCCATGGGCTGGGGAATTAGTTCAAGTGATAGAATGTTTGCTTAGCATGTAAGAGGCTAGTGGGATCAATGGCTGCGTTCTCTAATGGTTTTCTTCCCCTTGCGGGGACTTGAGGCCTTTTGCTGGTGGCCCTGTGTCCTCTGGGGCCTGTGTGGAGCCTCCTCTGGTTCCAGAGGCCAGGAGCATCCAGGGGTCTGTCAGAAGTAGCACAAGGCCATCGGCAGTAGGCTTAGAGGAGCCCTTACTCTGTGTTTGGCAGCTATTCAGTAACATTGAGAGTATGTACATGCTTTCTAACAAAATCCTAAATCGGCAATTTGTACTCTCTCTCAGAGAGGTGTTGATGTTTTATTTTCTAGTAAGTAGTGTATGAAACTGCATCTTTTCCAACTTCTGATGAAAACATAAAAAATACGGTGTCTTTCTGCGTATTACTTCACTGTCAGACTGGAAATCAGAAATCAAAGTACAGTTTGAGCATTGTTCTGCAAAGAAAGAGAGTTCTAAAGATTATTTTTGTAGGATATTGAAGATAAACAGAACTCCTTTGAAAATCTGCTGATTAGAAGCCTGCTAGCTTTACTCTTTGATAAATTAGATTGTGCCAAACTCTAAATAAAACCACAAAGGTTTACCTCTGTCATGTTTATTAACAAGTAAATTTTGCCCTGGGCTGCAGTAGTATGATTAATACTGACTTAATAATGGCAGGAAACTCAGAATCAGGTAGTGCTGGTTTTATACCTTGTACTAAAGAATACCAGTTCAGCAGCAGATTTTTGGATTAGCATAAAATTAAAAGATAATTAAAGCAAATCCGTGAGACTGACTCATCATTTTATCTTGCAAATATTTACAGCTACTCTATTAAAAGTGAATCCCTCTGACATTTCCACTTTAGTCAGAAGCAGCCTTTTTTTCACTATAATTACTAATACAGATGGATAGAGCACCACTGTCAGTTTTAACACAGATCACTGTGTAAATCATCTGTCTTCATGTTCAGCATTAAATAAAGTTAATTTCATTCTACATTTTTCCATGACAACTCTCTCCTTTAGGGATTAAAGAAGGCCTTCTTTCCAGAGATTTAAATGTAAAAGCAACAGGAAAACAAGAGGTTTAATACAGAAGATGGTTTCTGCAGCCAGGCTGTACTACAGGGACACAAAAGGTGCAAGTCATGAGTGAATTTGATGCTGTAGTAAGTTTATCCCCCAGTGGTATAGTTATGCAAGATAACAGAACCATGAGATGTCAACAGTTTCCCTTCTGCTGTGTGAAGAGGTTGAGCACTCACAGCTTCTCCCACCTCCATTAAATATATGCTTTTAGGAACAGAAAGGGGCAGAGATGCAGTTTGTTCAAAACCACAGAGGACAGAGTCCCAGCAAAATTCAAGTTAATAGTGATGCAAGTAGATCTATTTCATAACCCCCTTTTCAGATCAAATATACTCTTACATTTGATAGGAAAAGAAAGCTGTCTTGAAGTTTGAATGACAATACAAGGTGACCAATAACACCCAGAATGATGCCGTAATGGAAGCTTTACTCTATTTATTAAACCTGCAAGCACATGTCTGGCATATTCTGATGTCAAGAACATCTACTCCACACATGTACAGTTTTTTTCTCTTTCAATAGCAGCAGAACAGATTTAAGAGCAAAACAACCCATAAAATCTTCTAGTCTTACTTTTAGGTCTTTTTACATTTCAACAATAAAATTCTTTTCACATTTTCATGAGTTGTGTTTGAGTAAAACTTATCTTCTTTTTCAGTAGAGAATCTACCATTTCTTGTGGCAGTATTTTTCAGTGGTTTGTTCCACTCACTGTTAAAACCCTGTGCCTCTTTTTGAGCTTGAATTGCTTTTAGATTCCAAGCACTGGTTGTGGTTATGTTTGCCTTCATGAAGTCAAAAACCCTCTCACATCCAGAATTTTTCACCTTCAAAGATATTTGACCCTATAATCAAATAATCTATCTGTCATCTTCTTTATAACAAGATAAACTGATCAAGCTCCTTATGTCTTTTGCTCTAGCTCCTGAATTGTTGTGACAGCACTTCCCTGCCTTGGCTTTACTTTTCAACAGACTTCAGGGAAAGATGTTAACACAAGAACTGGGGGCAGTGTTCAAAGACTGCACTTTGCAAGCATAGTCTGCAATATTTTATCCTAACAGCCTCACCTCTCGTGCAGCTAGACTAAAGCATTTTAGATGAAGCACACTGCTTGCTTGTGGGATGAAATCAATAGATTTACATTGCATCATCTCTGATTCTTTTCAGGCTCATGGTGGGAAAAAAAAGAATTGTAATAATAAATGTCCATAGTGCAGGTAACTCAAAAATGAAAAGTTTTACCATCATAATTATGCTAGGCACACAAGCATTTTTAGACGTGTTGCAAAGCATATTTTACATACCTGTAGGACTTCTTGATCTCATCATGTGTTGCTCCCTTCTCCAGGGCCAGGATTTCATATAATGCCTCCCCTGATGTCGACAAAGCACGTTGCCTTTGTTCAGTCATGTTAGCAGCACATTACCAAACCTGTAACTGTAGAACAGGATTTAAAATAGCAGGGACTGCACATACATATGGAGAGTATTTCTTAGTGTTTATTTTAATAGATTTTAATCAGGTAGTGAAAGAAAAAAAAATACATGAAAGTGAAACTGGAATGAAGTCTCCCCTAAATTATCCTCCATCCCTTAAAATATTTTACAACTGTTTAAGAAAATGGAAAAGCAAAAACAAGAATGGAAGCTCATGTGTTAGGTATCACTGTTCATATTAAAGGCGTGATGTTGCTCTCACTGAAATGAACAGCCAAATTTCCTACAGCATTAATGCCTGCACATAGTATTTCCCCTGAGTTTTACTTCTGTTTGTTTACATCTGTCTTTTCTAGGTCTTAGAAGAATAATTCTACTATTTGCTAAGGCTACTAGCTTCTTGTAGTGGGGTAAGGGCTTTGTACCTCCGAGTATAACCTAAGGCAACACAGCAGTGAATTTATGCTTTCTCAACACGAGGGCTCAGATTCAGCCTAACCAATTTTAGGTGCCTAATTTGAGTGATTAAGTTTGAAGCTTAGTCAGACTAGACTCTTTATACTGTTAACAGACAGAGATACACACTTGGAGGACAACTGACCAAGCACTTTCTCCCTATCACCTCTACAGCATGCTCAGGATGACTGAACCCCAACTCATGCCTGAGGAGAGGTGGAGTGACTCTGGACCTAGGCTAGAGACTAGATACCAAGAATTGGCCTCAGTATTGTAAAACTAACCACTTACTGCAGGGGAAATACTGACATCAGTCAAAGTCCTGTCTTATTTGCGATACAAGACTTTGGGCTGAAATCATCAGCTTGCAGTAAATTTAACAAGATGCTTCTACAGGATAGTGCAAATAAAGGCCAAGCACGGGCTGACAGATTTAGTGCACTTCAGATCCATCATTCCCTCCTCCTTTCATCACAGAGGCAAAGCAGAAAAACACACGATCCTCCACTGAGTGGCTCTACTACCTCCATAGTCAATCCTTCATAGTTAACTATGAATCATAGTTCATAGTTAATCTTTCTGGATTTGAAGAACCCAACATTTTTAAACCAGAGCTAGCTAATGCCAGGCAATGACATAAACTCATATAAACCAGAATTTAAAACAACAGTTATAGATACCTATCATTCATAAGGGAAAGCTGCAGCTCTTTGATGGTAGACTTGTCACAACAACACACTCACCGCAACCTCTTTCTTTCTTTGTTGCACCCTTCTCCAAATGTTGAGAAGTGATCACAGGAAAAGGCTAAAAGTGAGCTGGAACTCCAGCCATAAAAAAATCTTCAGAGAATTTCTTTTGTTAGATAAGACTACACACGCTGCTATTTCACCCTTCTCATTGCTGAGCTAGAAACATGATCTTTCCATTACTCATACATTATTTACTTGGCCACATTTTGGTTCAGAATCAGTCATGTAACACTTTTAAGCTCTTCAGCTTCATTTAATACCAAAAAGAAAATCAAATACCTTTAAGTATTAGAAATAGAAACAGAAATATAATCCGCTGGGTAATTCTGGCATATAGTATCTGATTTACTAAAAGACCTAAATTTATTAATATTTACTTAGTTTTCTTTTTCTAGTAAGCTAACATACAATTTAGGGTCTTGTGATCTGTTGAAAAAAAAAAAAAATTCCTTTCTATTTTTCTGTTGTACACAAACCATCAACTAAATGGACTGAACTTTTGTTTTTAAATTAACAGTAAAAATGAAATTATATGTATGTGCATCTAGATATTGCTTTACCATCTGCAGCAGTTACAATGCTACTTGTTAAGAATGGTATGTCCAGGGAACATTTAACATAATCCTGAGATCTATTCTGACCGCAGTGGAGTCACGTGAGGCACATCAAGCCTGTTAATGCACAAGATAATGGTGGGCAGCCATGTAAAGTCACAGATACACAGCATTATTTTAAAATTCTGTCACTTAGTGATTATTAGCTAAATGGCAAACCTGAAAAATAAAACAAAATTAAAGCAATGATGGATTTTACTCTGAAGAACTAAAAATTAATGTAATTTGTACTTTCTCATAAAATAACTTTAAGAACCTAGACAGCTATGGAAATTTAAACTCACTAGCCTATTTAGCCTTCCAGGGATTAATCACCTTGAATGTCTAGCTACTCAAAATTATTTCTTACTTATTTAAAGCAGACCTATAAAATACTAGAAGTACAATGAGATGACACTTTTTGAGAAAAAGTTATGTTCTCTTTATTAAGGAAGATATGACAATTACAATTTTAGTACTAGACACATTCCTGATGGCTGAAATTACAACAGAATCTTATTTTCAAGCTATGTATTTTTGTTCCACTAGAACAGAGTCAAGAAAATATTGTTTCCTTCCTTGAATGACAATAAAATATATTAAAAGGCAATCCAAATTCTGATAACAATAGCATATCCCCTAAGAGAACAGGACCACGGTTAACTTCAGCTGTTTCTGCACAAATTTTATACTATCCAAGATTAATGATCTTATATAGGGGTTGTAATAATATACCTTTTTTTCCCCTTACAATACCCATATTTCATTTGGATTTGTGCTGAAAAATAAGGTAAGGTGAGTCAAATAACATACCTGCTTCCTGTGATGGAACACAGCCTAGCATGTATAAACTCACAACATTATCAGTTCAGTATCTTGATGTCTTTTATGCCAATATAATCCAAAAGGAAAGAAGCAAGAGCCACCCGAAGCCCTGCTCCACAGAAAGTGGCTGCTGCTTTTCGTCCTTTGCAATCAAGGTTAGGGAGGTCAGTGGAGTCTGATTACTTGTTTGTTTGTCCAGTATCCAATTGGTTATCTCTCAGGAAGATCTATGAAAGAATGAATAAAACATTCATAAGCTTAAAGGCTGATCCACCTGAGAGTTAATGACACAAAAAATTATGGGACGACTGTGTTTTAGTTAGTCGTTCTTCTGTGCTTTACTCTTGATCGAGTCTTGAGTTTGTCTTTTTTTTTTCCATGCAAATATATTAGACTTCTTTAAAGTACAACAGTCTTCCTCTAAAGTTCACTTTGTTGAGACCAGCTATGGCTTATGTTTATTATATACTGTCTTCCAGAACAGAATCATAGAATCATAGAATCATAGGGGTTGGAAGGGACCTCGAAAGATCATCTAGTCCAACCCCCCCTGCCAGAACAGAACACGATTAACTGAAGAGGTTCCTTTAGGACTCCTTCTGAGTAGCTGTAAATTTTTATATCAAAACAGAAGATGTAGAGTGTCTTCTCTTATTCTGATGGAGCTTCTCCTCTAAATTTATACCACGAAAAATTCTGGAGAGCCATTCCTTTCCATTTGGAACAGAGAAGACTGTAAATGCCAAATGACATAAAAAGAATGGCTCTTGGTATGTCATCCTTGGAACCAAATAATATAATCCTTTGAACTCAAAAAGTTCATTTCCCAGCTCAACCAATTCCAAATTATATGACTTCGTAGTGGGCTGACCGTGGCTGGCTGCCAGACCCCTATACAGCTGCTCTCTCACTCCCCTCCTCAACAAAGCAGGAGAATAAAATCAGGTGAAAAGCTCACAGATGAAGATGAAGCTGAGATCGCTTACCAACTACTGTCATGAACAAAACAGACTCCACTTGGGTAAAATTAATTTAATTTATTGCCAATGAAAATAGATTTGGAGGGTGAGAAACAAAAATTAAACTGACGCCTTCCTCTCACCGCTCTGTTTCTAGGCTCAAATTCAGTCCTTCATTCCCAACTCATCTCTCTCCCACCCCTGAGCAGCGCAGGCGGACAGGGAATGGTGGGTTGTGGTGGTTTCATAACAGCTCCTCTCTGCTGCTCCTTCCTCCTCACGCTTTTCTCCTGCTCCAGAATGGGTCCTTCCCACAGGCTGCTGCAGTCCTTCACAAACTGCTCCCTAGGCCACGTTTCCTGTCAGGAGAACCTGCTCTGTCTGGGCTCCTCTCTATGGAACACAGTTCCTTCAGGAAATATCTCCTGTGACATGGGGTGGATGGCCTGCAGCAAAACACTTGCTCCACCATGGACTTCTCCATGAGCTGCAGGGGAGTCTCTGCTCTGGTGCCTGGATGGCCTCCTCCTCCTCCTCCTTCTATGGCCTTGGTCTGCACAAGGCTGTTTCTCACAATTTTTGCTCACTCCTCACTGCCATGCAGTGTTTTGATATTTCTTAAATATATTTTTCCAGAGGTGCCACCAGCTTGGCTGATGGATGCTTTTTAATGTGAAGCATGTGATACTAAAGTTTCTCATATTCTTAGGTGTATTCTTTAACTTCAAACATTCCCTCAAGTTTCAGCTTTGGATGGGGGAGAGGGAAGATACATTACAACCTAAAGTGTGAGCGTTTTTCATAGTTATGAGAAGTCAAAACAGCATGGCACCCTCACAGGAAAGAAGCCTGTCCTTCTGCTCAGATGGAACATCCTGAATTCCAGTTAGTGGCTGTTGCCCCTTGTCCTGTCACTGGGCACCACTGACAAGAGCCTGGCCCCAGCCTCTTGCCCCTGTGGGCGCTTTAGCTCTCGATCAGCATTGATCAGATCCTGTCTCAGTCTTCTCTTCTCCAGGCTCAACAGCCCCAGGGCTCTCAGCCTTTCCTCAGCACAGAGATGCCCCAGTCCCCTCAGCACCTTCGTTGTCCCCTAATCATCTCCAGGGCTCTATGAACACAATAAACCAGATTATTCAATCAGCTTGCTTGATCTTAGTCTTTGAAATGTCTATCTTTTTACAAAACAAAACGTGCACTTTTTAATGGTAAAAAGAAATTAAGAGGGAAAAATATAAACAGAAGAAAATAAAATCACTCTCAGGTTACCCAAATCCTCTGTACTTATGTACGACCTCTTATGAAGAAAACCAGGGGTGTTGTGCAACCCTGTCGCCCAGCCAGCCCTGCGGTTCCGTGTGGATACAGCTCCCTCTGGTGTGCTGAGCTGCTCTGTAAGCCATGCTGCTTCTCTTGCAAACGCTCTTGTTTTGTTTGACCTCTGCAAATCTATTTTTTCCCCTTGGGGATCTATATCCTAAGTACCTTCTAATGAGTCTTTAAGGCTCAAACTTAAACTAATTGTCATAATTGTTCCATCAGATGAGCTCTATAATTTAGAAGAATAGAACATATAATTTAATAGCTGTTCACCCTTCTCCTGAGTTTTTATTTTTTGTATTGTCACACCTCATAGTGCACCACAACAGCGCTGTGGCCAAAAATGCAAAACTAAAAGACAGTCCTAGTCCCAAAGGACCCAATATCTAAAAAGTCTTACTTACACTTTACATTTCATTTATACGTTACGTGTATTTCTTAACAGACAAATCAGAACAAGTCTGGGAATGCAGAGTTGCGTATCAGCCTGTAAAAAATTTGAAACATGGCCCAGACAGAGCAGGAGGTCCAGGGTTGCTTCAGAAGTCTCCAGCTAAACACAACTGGAGCTAAGTGTTGAAGAACTCTGAGTCACTCTAGTCCTTCCTCCTACTGCTCCCTCCTTTTCCTGGCTCATAGCAAGCTCAGGAACTAAGAGCCTGGAGCTGACATACATGCACAAAAGGATTGGTGTCATTGCTCAACAGTGGTGTGCATTTTTAGCTTCCCAGGCAAGGAAAGACAAATTTTAAAAGTTGAACTCTTAGTTTGTTGAATCTGTGTTAATACTGACATCATCAAAACATGCAGTAGATACAAGTGGTCGGATAGAGTGCTCCTGACCTTCATGGAGAAACTACAGCTTCTGACTCTTTCTTGCAACAGAAGGAAAATCTCAGATTTTACTCAGAGGAATTTGAGGACTGAAATAAATTATCTTGCTCATGTGCTTTAGTAGAGCTAGCAGGTTAAGGAAGATTCTCCTTCCTCTCTTCTCAGCACTGGCACACCTGGAGTTCTGGGTCCAGATCAGGGGCCCCCCACTACAAGAGAGACTTAGGGGGGATCTAATTAATGTGTATAAATATATGCAGACTGGGTGTCAGGAAGGGAGGGGCAACCTCTTCTCACTCATGCCCTGCGATAGGATGCGGGGTAATGATCACAAGCTGGAGCACAAGAAGTTCCACCTCAACATGAGGAAGAAATTCTTTACTGTAAGGGTTCCAGAGCACTGGAACAGGCTTCCCAGGGAGGTTGTGGTGACTTTTAAGACCCATCTGGATGTGTTCCTGTGTGACCTGCCCTAAACTAGATGGTCCTGCTCTGGCAGGGGGATTGGACTCGATGATCTCTGGAGGTCCCTTCCAACCCCTGACGCTCTGTGATTCTGTGATATACTGGGAAGAGTCCAGCCAAGGACCACAAGGATGATTAAGGGACTGGAGCATTTCCCCTGTGAGGAAAGGCTAATCAAAAGGCAAAGACTGCAGCAGTGGAAAAGGATGCTTCTGGAAAATATGTGCTGTGTCCAAGAAGGGGAGAGTACTTCTGAGGCAGCTATGTTTCAAAATGTTCTTGTCATTTCTTTTTAGCCAGTTCTGCTTCACACGCTCCTGGACACCTAGTGCCCTGTCTGAACTGTATTGCAGGTTACCTGTTAGGTGTTCAAACAGTCTTCTAAAGGAGAGAGAATTGGTTTAAGGTCCTTTCTTCAGAGTGAGCCTTTTTAGATCTCCAACAAGCCCAACAATTCTCTAGCAAGAGATTACATTCTTCTTCCCACATCTCTCTGTTACAGAATAGTTACTGTCATTATGGCTTCGAAAATAATAACCGAATTCATTTAAATAATACGATTGCATTGCATCTATTTTTAAATACATATAACTACATTGGAAGGAAGGTATTCCATCTGGGAACCCATCTGCAACTCCATCTATACAAGAAGTATTCATAAGAGAACATTCATGTATTTGAATTCTCTGAACATGCTGTGACCTTCGGTTACTATTCACATAGAGTATCTCATTTTAAATGTATGTTGGGTTTTTAACATCTTTCATTAAGGGCCTTATTGGAAAAAAAGCAGCAAACTGAAGTAGTATGAACCTTAAATGAACAGTTAGTTACATATCCAAAGTGCTCATGCCTTTATGTTGTCAGTTTGACACGGAGAAGCAATCCAGAAATGTAACTTCCTAGCTTGTTCCAGTAAATCTAGTTCAAAGGCTTGGTAGACTATTTAAATACAGGATATAAACATTTCTTTTTCCCCTAGCAATTAAATTAGAGGCTTAAAAACAATGTTTTAAGTAATATACTTAACTTTTTCAACAAAGTTCTCAGTGGAACACTGGGAAATTTATTTTCATATGTGGTTTACAAGAAATTCCATCTATCCTCCCTAATTCAAAGTGGGTCATAGAGGTGGCCATAACTAAGATAACTAAATTATAATAATATCTCTGGCTTTAATCTAAATTTCCTTTGGAAAAGCAAAGGATACGAGTCCTCTAGTTTATGTAACTTTGATAACTCAGAGCTGAGTTAACTAGGACTACAAGTAAAAGTGAAGTAAGAGAGTCCTCTAATGCCTTATTTAGGCAGTGCCTTGGTAATTTATTTTGCAGCCTGTAGCACTTCAAGGCATTGTTTGACCACTTCTTATTGTAAGTTAACAAATTCAGAGTTCTTGTAGCAGGGTTATTCATTTTCACGTAGCCTAATCAGCTAAGAATAAAGAATATTAGCCTGAGCAGCATAAATAAGTGTTTTGACCTGTTTCTCAGGTTACTTTACCAGAAAGAGATTAAGAAACAGCAGAATTACATCTCCATGGGAGCATCTGCTCCTCTGGCATCAACAGCTGCCTTCAGTCCTCCCCACCAGGTACAACCTTTCCCCAGCACCTAACAGTTCTCTCCACTCGTTCCTCCTTCAGAGTTTTCTTAAACAACCACTCTTGCACATCCCCTGCAGTTTTTGTCTAACAAGCTCTTCCCTGAAATCACCAACATACTCCTCAGTTCCATCCTACACTTACCCCCCAGCTGTTCTCTCACAGATTCCTCCAAGCTGGCTCCTCACCTGCACTGCTCCCAGGAGGGAGGGGACGCAGCAGGGGAGACAGCAGCCAGGAGCCATTTCTTTTTAAAGCTTCATTAAACCTCACATAGGATTTATTACCCTGTCTTAGAAACGCTCACTTAATTGATGGCTGAGAAAAGTAAACTCTTTCTGAAGTGCTGATGAGTAACTATCTTATCTAGATCCAGAAAGGAATGTCTGCTCAATGGCTGAGTTAAAAATCAAAGAATTAAAGCAATATGCAGCCCCAGGTGTAGAGGAATGGCAGAGTAATGGATGAAAATACAGAAGTCTCATATATATTTTTTTTCCGAATGTCACTTGCTGGGAGAAAATGAAAATTCCTAAATGTATTTAATTAGCATAAATATTTCACCAATAAAGAAGAAAACTGTAAACATGAATGCTCTTCTCCACATACTAAGTGTAGAAAAAGCTGCTGGAAATACTTCCCAGTAATTCAGCAGACTAACATTGCTGTAAATAAGTAGCTTCATTGTTAACCATTTATCACAACTGTTCTTAGGGTTTTTCCCCCCCCTTATTAATAAGAAGACCTTTCACCTGGAAAATGCTCAGAGCTGGAGCTCAAAGTCTGAACCCGTGGGCTTACAATTGGCTTAAGTCAATCTGAGGGCTGCCAGCAAAGGAGCGGGCCAAGCTTTCACTGAATTTTTTTTCTTATTATTTTTTTTTCCCCCTTAGTTTTCAGTTAAATCAACTTGCTAGTCCAGTGCACTCTATGATTGGCATCATTACTATAGCTGATGCAATGGAAGTGGTGACATCAGACCTTTCCAGCAGTAATAAAGTCTTACATTGTCTTCAGCTCACCACAAAACCGCACCTTAAATGTGTATAGGGGCTAGAATACCATACGGCAGTGCTGAGTTAATGGCTGGACTTGATGATCTGAGATGTCTCTTACCGATTCTCTGATTCTAGCCTGTGGCTAGAGGGTAGGCCTATGTTTGATATCATATTAAACATTCTGGAGGCTCCCGCTGCCAGCTTTCCTGTGCCACCAGTGTGTGACACGATGTGTTGTTCCCGTGGAAAGGCTTGCACAGGTTAACGTTGCCCTGGTGGGATGACTGCTGCAGGAGGCACCGGCTGGCTGCGCACGCAGCCCCAACCCTCTGTGCTTCCAGCACCGCGTCTTCCTCTGCAGCCAGGGTAAAAGCAGACGGGAGGCATCAAGTCCTCACAAAGTGCTCCGCTAATTTGACAAAAAATGCGATCGTGTGCCCACACCTGATGCAGATCCAATTTGTTCTGCTGGGTGATGTGGCATGGCCCGGAGCCAGCGGTAAGGACTGTGGAACCACAGCGCTTGGCGGAGGCTGCTCCTGCGGATGACTTACCCGTGCTGAGAGGGTGAACACAGAGCGTGGCCTGTCGCTGGGGAAACAGCTCGGCAGGCTCCCCACAACATGCCCCGATCCGCCCAGGAGAGACACGGCACAAGCCCTTGCCAAACCACCTTTCTCTCTACTCTGAGAGGGAGGGTGCTGGGTTACCCTCCAACACAGAGCATTAAGCAAGGGAGGGAAAAAAAGAAAAGGAAATTACATGTCTGAGGTTTTTCTTTCGGGCAAGTCTCTTATAAAAATAAAGGAGTGTACAAATGTCTTTGTTTCCCTGCCAACTTTTATAAGAACTAATTAAGACCAAGGAGAGCTTCATTTTCCTGTTTATTTCATACAGAGAGCAGCTAATGAATTTAACCTATTGACGATTTTGCAGCTGCCTGCTTTAATTTGCTTATGATGGAGAAACAAAGCGTTGGTGTAACAGCAGGGAGTTGCCAAAGCCACGGAGCGGTCACCGGTCTCAGATCCAGCTCTGTGATCCAGTTTCAACTGGGCAACTGGGACGGCAGGGCACGGGCTGTCCTGAGCAAGAATGCAGTCTTAAAATTATGGCCACTGCTCAGTATTTGCCGATTTCCAGCTTCTGGCTGCTTTGTCCATATTAAGGTCAATTTAATTGTAAAGGTACAGAGTGCTGGCCTGTATTTCCTGCTAAGGAACATCAAACGCTTTTCAACTTTATGATTTACCTACTGATTGCAGAAGAAAACTTAGGCCACAAAATTCAGTGGTAACTGCTATCAATAAAAGAAGAATTATGCTTTACCAGAAAGCAGCCTTCAGGGGTACATATTCACAGGCCTTAGCATAACTCATATTTCTTAGTTCAGGCAAATCAACTACGAGGCATTTATTATATCAAAGAGTCCTATGGACTTTATGGAAATCATACAGAATTCAATAAAGAATTTTATGGCTGCCATAAAACCTACAAAATAATTTTTACTGTCTTTTTGAATCAGAAGGTGAGATTCCAGTCCTCCATAAATCAGTGGCAGAACTCCTGATTGAGATTGACAGAAAATGAGCACCCTGTCATTTGCAGGTTTTATTTATAAAATTTCCCATAAATTACTCTGTGTGACTGGGGAACCTTATGGGTTTTACTCACATTAAATTCTACAGTTTTTTTTTTATTTCTCAGAAGTGGTGGTGAGGATGATTCACTTCAGGGGAAGCAAGGTACTTTATTTTCTTCCTTTCCTTACAAACTTTCCCATGTTATTTCAAAATATTATTTCAAAACAATTTGCAAATATTAGACAGGGAATCCCAGGCTGTGGTATTGTAACACCGGAGTATTTATGCTGCTTAAGAAGATATGTACAGTCCTTGGCAAGTACTGCAGCCCTGCTGCACCGCTGGTCCCCAGCCATGGTGAACCCTGCACAATTCTAACAATAGGAAACTGGAATATCAAAGAACAGCTTACTCTCAAAATTTGCACCCTTACATGTTTATTCTACTCCAAAATCACAAACTTGGAGATGTAAAGTTTTTCCTGGGAAGCTGGGCAAAAGCATTCTCCTTACAGCACATAGAAATTGGACACCAGCACCCTCTGGCTGGAATCTGGCAGTACTATAAAGACAAAATAGACAACTTGCAATAACAGATTTCACCAATTATTCCTTTTCCTGTTTGGATATTATTTAGAAGCCAGATGCGATTTAAATTAATGTATTGTTACAAATGGCATATGAAACAATCCCATGTTAGATAAGTGGCAATTATAAATGAGATAGCATGATGAACATTTGCTCATTGCTTTTCCAAGTAGTAGCAGAAAGCTCTGTTTCATCAATTGTTTCTGTAACGCCGGACATTCACGCCTATAGGCATGAAAAAGGGATGAGAAAATAAAAATATATCTGAAAATTGAATTACAAACCAATTATGCTTTGAATTCCTATCCTGCTTGGGAGCATAGCATCATGCTGCACATTTTTTTCCATATCTTGTAATAAACCAGTGACTTGTAATGCAAATGGTATTGACCTGCAGTGTATTAGTACTAGTTCTGACTTTTAACAAATTAAAGTCAATTCTCCCATTATCAGGGTATTGATTATCTTGGCTACAGATGCAATGATGTGCGGTTTGCCCACAGATTATCCAGTTCAGGATCAGCAGCAATATAACCAATCTTTCACCAAAATAAGCTGTTTGGGCCTACTGGTTCTCAAATCTTTGTGCTCTGCAGCAAAGTATCAGGATCTTTCTTTAAAGGCTTTACACCCTTTTTGTCTTTTTAGACAGATACTGCAGAATATGTTTTTCTTCTATTTATTTTATGTAATCATGAGTGGAGTGCACAAGTCAAACCTCCTGCGTGCCACTGAGCAGGTGTCACCCTTTTCCCTGTTTTAGGTATTCTGTAAAACACGCCATCTTGCAGGATTTGAACAATTTGCAAACACATATTTTATTCAGATTTTAAACATTTTAGAATGAAATTGCTTAGTAAAGAATTATATTAACATATATTCAGAGTCCAAGCTAGGATTAAACATTATAAAAGTTGTTTATTTTCTTAGGCCTATACTTGTAAAGAGTAGTCCACAAACTTCGAGTCATGTAATTTAATCTAGAAAAATGCTGACCTAGTATTGATTTATGTAGCTTTAACTGATGTTCTGACACATGACTAGAGGGTGTTTTTAATAATCCTAACTCAGCAAAGCATGTAAAAACGTGCATAAAATTAAGCATATACTTTGTACTACGAATACTTCATGCCAATTAACCAATTAACCCACATTTTCGCAGCAAATTCTGCTATGCCTGTCTTGTACCATAAACATGTGACATATGTAGTCCACATGCATGTTATATATTCCATGTATATGTTATCTATTCCACATATCTGTTATATATTTCAGTGTTACACATATATTCCAAAGAATAGCTTTATGTGAGATTTTAAAACTAGATTTTCTAAAACGGAATACTTTTTGAATGACACAGTACCTGAGTAATCCTGATTTAGACCATGTAGGTGAGTTTTTATGACTCAGATGACATGTGTTGACTCCAAAAAGGGCAATCCCCTACCCACTTATCTACCTGCATCTTGTCCCAGCTGTGCTGTTTGCTTGGTCCCACTTTTTTGGAGGCGGCTGAGGTCCATCTGCTGCCAGCTCAACTCCCTAAACTCTCTTGGTTTACACTAGAGCTGAACATCAATACTTAGTACAGATGTATTTTAAAGCCCCATTTCCAGTGCACTCCACACCACTAAGAGGCCCAGCCTCTGTGTTTTAGTGCATTATCCACCCCTCAAGCTTTTAAATGAGACCCGTCCCTAATTCAATGCAAAGCTGTTTTTCAGAAACTGATTGAAAAATATTCTCCTAGTACTCAGACTGGCTTTTATCTGAACATAAAAGTCAGTTTATCAAAGTTAATCCTTTTAGTAAGCACTTGTCTTACAAGAACAATTTTCTCTCATTTGCTCAAGACAAAGGAATTCGGGAATTTCTGTAAACTAACCCTCCCATTGCTTTGTTGCATTTTTGCTGATATATTGGCAGCATTCCTTCCCGGTTTAATTGAATTAAGCACATAGACCTTTAGTCGGTTGTAAATCAGACAGGATTCCAACCTACCTTTTTGTTATTGTTAAAAACAAAAGGTCCAGCAAAGAATAAACCTAAATAATACCAGAAGTAGTTTCTTGACAGTAATGAAATCCTGCTGAGTTTGCTCAGGTAGTTAATGGGAAGACTGGCAGAATGACAGAGGTTTTTCCAGACTTTCAAGGAGAAGACATGCTAATGCTAACCCAAACACATTCCTTCCTTCACAAAGAAATGCTACATGCTCAAAAGCCGCGAGTTGCTGCAAATATTGAATCCTCTCACTCCTGTTCATCCGAATGGCATTCCCTGCTACTGCTCTAGGTTTTCATAGAAAAGCAATCCCACCAATTAGCTAAAAAGATTAAATACTTGATCAATTTTTTGATGCAAGCTGAGGGTCAATGAGGAAACTGAAGTAGTATACTTGACCATCTTGTGGAAGGATTTTGGATTTTTGAAAAGGCAAAAAAAAAATAACTACTTGGAAAATAACAGAATAATTTCATTTTGATACTAATTAGTATACATATTTACTACTAATGTTATCCTCTAAATGCAATCATTAATTCTAACTGTAGTTAATATTAATTTCAGTTTAACTCTTTTTCTTTTTTCCAAGGGAATAATTTCACAAAATGGCACTTCAGTAAAAATAAAATTGAATAGTGAAAAAGCCAAAGTGCAAGAGGAAGGTAGGTGTAAGAGAAAGGCTGCGAGGTTGCTGCATGTAGTCATCCAAACTATCAGACGGCAAACACTGCAAATCACTCTGGTTCCCATTTTTGACTTGCTTCATCCCCCCAAGGGAGACTTTTGTTAATGTGTCCATTTTGTTGCGAGAAATTTTCTGGTATTTTAGTGCCTGTAAAAAAGCAACTATTCTACATTCTCATACAAATAAGCTTCTGCAACAAGGGGGTGCACTCATCTTTAATACAACCAGAAATAAAAATATGCCTTGAAAAAATCCAGTATTATTAATAAAGGTCTCATTTTTGAGCTTTAAATAACAAACTGCTTTCCTTTAGTTTTTGATGACACAACACAGCAAGATTAATAAGACACTGTTGCTTCAGCCTAGTTTGTAAGCAGTAACTTTAGCTCATTATTTCACTTCAAGCAGGATATTCTCAGTTTTAGTATTACATGACACCTTTACATATACCAACTGGACAGTAAAGAATCACATAGGACACCAGGAATCTTTAGAACCAAATACAACTTCCAAATCCAAATCTAACTCTCCGTCCTTCATTATGGGACTGCTTACTTATTTAATTTTTTTTTTTAAACACAGTTCGAAATTGCTTTTAAAAATCCTTGTTAAGGCCATGCTGAAAATTAAACCTTCATGTAAAGAAATCTAGAAAGAATGTACAGTTTTAATGAGGTATGGGGGCAACATGAAAAACATAAAGAAGTTGTGATACCAAATCAAAACAATCAACTACACTTTCTAAAGACAGAAAAGTTGATTGATGCCCCACAGCTTGTCATGGAGGCCACCAGGTACCATACATGGAGAAATGATTCAGCTGGTGAGCGTGCAACGCGTTTGTTACATCTGCTCATGGGGGTCCAAACCCACTTCCATTACTGACACAAAAAGCTGTGAATTTTCAGCTTCTGATAACACTGTTAAACTTGTAATGCTGCACCTCTGAAACCGCACCTGGGGTTCTCATATCCTCCCACTCTGATATTAAAAATATTCTGCGCATCAGCTGTTATTACACATGGAAAAATGACACAAAGAGAAGCTTTCTCCACAGGCTTATGCTGACACCAACGCCCTTAGTCATTTTAACACTACTGCAGGATGAGGATTTTTGGCCATAAAACCATAATCACTGAGAAAACCAGAACTTCAGTGGATGAGACCATTTAAGCTGTGTGCACTCCATCAAGTTTTATAGAAATGCATTTAAGAAAGAATAACAACATGGAAAGAATCACCTTTTCTAGCTCTTAGTCCAAATACTATCTTCAGTGGAGCTGCAAAAAGCTTTCTTTGAACTGATATTAAACTTTTGACAGGCTGCAGCTGAGTTCAGAGCTGACTTTTGTCAGCCTGTTTCCACAGTCGGTCCCTGTTCCTGGAGGCTGTAATTTGTCAGTAAACCTCCAGACTTAAATTAAGCATAGAGGGGGATTCTTAGGGCTGGAAACAAAGTAAAACCGAAATCCTCTGGGACTGTCCTTTTTAATTTACCTCTCCAGCTTGCTGGTTTTGGTGCAGAATTGACACATGCCCATTAGCTGATGTTAGTTTAGTGAAATTGAATAATTAAAATATTCTAAATATCTTTCAATATCATATTCAAAATTCCAGGGATTGAAGCAAAAGCAAACAAGCAGTCTGCCCAAACAAGTCAAACTGACTTCACCTGCCTCTCCATCAGTGACAGAGCCTGCAGCTAACGGGCACACGGTCCACCTGACATAGCTCATCTTCACAGACACTGCCCTTCTACATGGCCCACCCTGGCACTACCACAAGGAAAATCTCATCTCCCACTTCACCTGAGCGTCTTCACGAACACAAACTGAGGTGTCTAAATTGGGGGAAAGGCTGCGCTGTGTTCCTGCTTTTCAGTGAAGAGAAAGGCAGCTTCAAAGAGTAGCTTGGGTGGCCTGCTGTCTTTCCCTTAATTATTGACTATGAAATTAGCCTGAGGCAACTACTCTCTAGGTTAAGTCTCAATAATTAGCAAAGATGAACCTGGTCCACAGTGGAGATAAAGCTACTGCAATATGGGTGCAAAAATTATTGGAAACCATTCCTGGAGGAGGAATCTTCCAGATTTTGGACTCACTCACACATAGAATTGTTACCATTGACTGTTCTTGAGAGAACACTTATTAAATTTGCAGAAGACAGAGAGCCAGGAAAGACTGCGAGTATATTGAAGGACAGAACTAGTATTCAGTCATGACCAACCAAAAAAAATGGGTTGAGGAAAGCACAGTGCACTCAGATAAAGGCAACTGCAAATCATCCCGCTCAGGAAGGACAATTACACTGAGGGGATGGCTAAAAGTTCTGCAGAAAATGACCTCCGGGTGCAGGGGATGGCAAACCGAACTGGAGTCAAGTTGTCGTGTTGACCCTGGCTGACCCAGGTTGCCCAGAGAGGTGGTAGATGCCCTATCCCTGGAAACTCCCTTGATCATGTACCTGTACCTTGCTATATCTCTATAATGAAATTAAATAAGAATCTCTTTTGTGTGCTACAAGCTATTAACTTGCAGCAGGACAAGACGGCAGACAGAACAGGCAGGATACATCACACAGAACAGGTCTTCTTTTTATAACAAATGTATTTAGACTGAATATATGTGACTTACTGGTCTACCACCCTCAGGTGAGATTCTTCCTTGTAAATTAATACAAAAAATTATCACCTGGCTAATATTAATAGCTTCTGTATTTATTAAAAATAGTAATTTGTGTCCTGAAAGCAGAAGACTTACTGAATCAGTCACTGCCCAGAAACTCTATGCGTACTTCATAAGAATGTATTTCAGATTCCTTAAGAGTGTTTCTGTAACATTAGAGATAAAAGAGAATTTGATTATCAGGGAGGGAAAACGCTGGTTACATTATTGAAGGACATTCTGTCTCAGATTGAACACTAATATGACCCTAAAGAACAAGTTCCCATGAATCAGATGGAAAGTACGTAGAGCTGATACAAACCATGAACCACATTATCAATAATCTTTATTTATAGTTTGACCTTGTACGATTGAAATATACACTGTGTATATTCAGTAAAAGTAAGAATATGTTTTTGGCTAAAAACCATAATATTATTCATAAACACGAATTCTAGACTGGCTAAAGTAAAAATTCATTCTACCAGTGTAGAAAACTAATTAATTATTAGTGGGAAAGAGCCAAAATTAATTTTGCAAAATAAATAGGGGAGGGAAATCCTGACTCCAGTGAAGCTGGTGGTCTTCTATCTGTAACTAAAATGCACTGTTGATTTAACGTAAGCAGGCCAAATATGAGTAAACTGACAAAGCATGTGGAAGAAAACCTGACATACCTTAATTATTGGAAAAAAAAAAGCCTGAGTATGTTATTTGACTTCGAGTTGTTATGTGTTTGTTGCATTTTGAATTACTGCACACATATGTTATAAAATAATACGGTGAGTGCTTGTGACATTTTTATTTCAAGACACAGGAGAAAAACGGCTGAAGAAAGCTTTTGAGATGAGGCAGCTGAGGCAGTGTCCTTTCTCCTGTGCCCATCTGTCCTTGTGACTACCCATGAGACAACATGGGATTGTGGTTCTGCAAAAGAACAAGGTGTACTTGTTAACCTCACAGCTCAACCTGCCACCAGTCCACAGCTATCAAACTTTTTGCTTCTACAGCTCGTTCCAACAGATGAAAATCCTCCATACAGACCACCTATTCTTTCCAAATGGGTTCTAAAAGACGTGTCACTGCCTATAAATAACTGTTATCATGTGAAATCTAAACCTTTCTGCCAGTAAGCAAGCACTTAGAACAATGGATTATGCAAAGTTAAATCATGTGAATCATTTTGCAAAATCTGATTTTTAAGTAGGTACAGGCACTTCATATACTATTCAAAGCATAGAAACGTTCCTGTACCTACCGTGCTATATTTAGGATATTTTTTTATGATGGGGAAAGAAAAGAGATGAAAGGGTGGAAAAAAAGCAGCTGCAAGGAGAGACAAAGGGAAGCTTAGTCCTAAAAAATAAGTTGAATTTCGTGTGTCCCACCTAATGCAATGTATATAGCTACAGACCAGATCACCTCACGAATTACTCTATTTCTTCAGAAAGCCCAATTCACGGAACTGTGCGTTTGCCAGGGATCTCATGTTTTACCTTAACAAAAATAACACGGTTTTACCTCTTCATCTTGCAAAAACCTACCCCTCGATGCTCTGAAAAAAAAAACGGACAGTGAGGATTTGCTTGGGGATATGGCTTAGAGAAGGATTTGGTGGGGAATGGTAGAATAGGGTTAATGGTTGGATTCGATGATCCTAAAGGTCTTTTCCAACCAAAGCGATTTTACGATTCTATGGTTCTAATGCAAATACAAACTCCTCTGCGCATCGCCTTTGACAGAGGACCCATTTTCCAACAAAACTGTCTCCAGGTTTGATTTTCGGCGTTCGGCGATGAGCCGAATCAACCGGTGCCGGGGGAAGAGGCACCCGGAGA